>NC_056575.1:5488309-5498309 GCF_018340385.1 Cyprinus carpio
GTAACTCCCATTCAAATTTTGGGGTCGGAAAATTTTTTAAAAAGTTTTTGAAAAACGATTCTTCTGCGACAAAGCTTCATTTTTTTAACAAAAATCGTAAAAGTAGTAATTTGTGAAACCCCAGTTGCTGATTTGATAAACGGGGGCCCTCTTTTAATGAAAGCCTGTTTCCACCACAGAATAAAGAAATAAAGGTAATTGAACACACTTCTGACCTCCTTTCTTGGGTTGCAGGTTTTCTGCATATATCTCACAATTCCTGACTTCTTAAACTCAGAGTCCTATTTGTATCCAGGAATTGTGAGATAAAAAGTTGGCGTTACAGTTTTTGTTATTTGTTTTGTGTTTTAATCCTGTGGCCTAAAGCTTTGATAGCAGTGTTATAGTAAAAGTCCTTTTGTTGTAAAATATCCTATTTGTATCCAGGATGTGCTCTAAACTCCACAAACGAACTTCCTCCTGTGTTTGTTCCTGGCCACTGCCAGACAGATGAAAAACAAATAAACAGTTTTCATCAGGGAAAAACACCTGCAGTGGAAGCTGTGTGTGTGTGTGTGAACAGCATCATCTCGGTGGCGTTTGCTCACATTGTAACAATGTTTTCCCACTGTTCATCAATTACAGTTTTTTTTCCCTTAGTACCTGTCTGTAGTCTTAAAGGAGAATATTAATGTGGCCCTCCCCCTAGTACCTGTCCTGATAATTCTTAAAGGAGAATATTAATGTGGCTCTGATTTCCCTACCTGGTTAGTTTGCTGGTTTCCAGTTATTAGTGATTTTTATATTCAAATCTAGAATGGTGGCTCCCTTTCTTTTCTTTTTGATTTTCAGGCTCTGTCAGACTAGCCTGCGGCTTCAAATCTGCTCAATGTCCATCCTGACAGCTTCTGTGGATTTAATCACTAGGTTAGACACATTACTGCACATTACTGAAGTAAGAATTAAACACATTAAATCACACTACTAAACAAATAACTTAACAAAAAAAAATCAACAATGCAAGAAACATCTACACAATTTATGCATTTAAAAACAGATGCTTTTTTATCCAAAGCAAGCTAACCAAAAGAAGGCAAAACAACAGCAATGAATTTATTGCTGAAATTGATGAAAATAGACTAGGAAGGAAGCTAAGAGAATGAAGGAAGATGATTTATTTATGTTATTTGGTTTCATTATTATGATACTGTTTTGGAGATATACTGTGTTGTTGCATACTAGTAATTATTTGTGTTATTTATAACTTATTTCATTTTTATTTCTATTTGTCTGTAATCTACGCATCTTGCCTAAATAACTTCCTTAAATTATATACTTTTAGGGCTAGTAGTTAGTTTCCCCTCCCCCCTACTTTTTTTATAATTAAAAATACGCCCAAAAGAGGAGCTCAGCCATAAACAGTTCTCGTGAGCTATTATACACTCCTCTTAATTATTATCTCTCCTTTAATATATACAATTTCTTTTTTCTTAAAGACTAATTTCTTGTAAAGTATATTTGTATCTTATTATATTAATTTATTATTTGTATATACTACTGTTTATTAAAAATAAACTAAATTGTTTCCTAATTTACAAACTAAGTTGAATTGTTTATTGATTCAATCCTTAGAGAGTAGCTACCTAGCCTCGTATTCGTATGACCGTACGCGTACATAAGCTTCTTGTACTGATCCAGCTGCATTTGTGTTACGGCAGCTCTAGTACAAGTTATACCCCAGTGTTTTGGTCTGCCTCTACATCCTCCTTTCCTCATCTAGTATTGTCAGCTACGTCCAAACACCCTCCCGCAGCACCGCAGGACAGTGATTGCTGTTACAAAAAGACAAGGATGCTGGTTTTATATTCATTTTTTCTTTAGACCACTCTGAGCTCTGCACCAAAAAGCCCCTTGTGTCAAGTCAAGGTTTTTGTGCAGAAAGTCCCTATCTGTGTTTCACGTCATTTTTGACCACAGTATGTGTAAAAGTTCTGATTGACAGCTTTCTGGGTTAACAGCTCCCCCTCTGTTCCATGCTTTCGTGGTATTTCGTTTTTTTTAGTTTTGGTTAGGTCCTATTCATGTTATATAGCAACCATAATACTTTCCATACAGGCTGATTCATCCCTTTTGACGTATCAGCCCATGTACTTGGATTATCGTCCCTACTGGAGGTTGGTTTGGCTTGTTGTGTGATTCTTTCGTATCTTTTGTTTTTTTTTTTTGGTTTGTTTTCCTTTTGTGTCCCATTTGAACTTCAATCCCCAGCATTGAATGTTGATCTGTTGGAAAATATCATTTACATTCGTCTGGTGTTTCATGATTGAGCGACGAAACCTAGAACAGCAGACACCGTCCTGGTGTGTCTGGAAATCGTTGCGTGGAGCTATCTGCCTTTACACTTCTCCTCTGATTTTATGAAGTATCCCAGTGTTCCACAGACGCCTCTTCAGAAAGCCCATCGCAGTCCTGCAACGCTGCATGCAAGGGCCAAAACAGCCTTTTGTGCTCCCTGCCTCTGCCAATGGGACTGCTGTGGTCGATCGGAACAATGCTGAGCTAATTACGATCGGTGTTGTAGTGACAGGGTGCCGGGTGATTAATACCAGTGTTGGTCCGTTCATGAATGTCTGTATATTTCCTGAACGTAAGATTGGAATCTGTTATGTTTGGTTTTGATTTCTATTGCCATGCTATTGTTCCCGGTTGGGATTCATTCATAGGGCCGCTCCTCTTTTTTCATCAGCTGTGTGAAGCTGATGAGAAAAGTTTGGGGTGTTGCATGGTAACTGGATTGTGGCGCTTTGGTTGGGTGAAGGGACCACGTGTGGTCTGGTCCCGTTATTCGCTTGTATTGGACAGCCTCAATGCTTAACTTGAAAATTTCCTGTAATTTGCTAGATGCATATATTCAAAAATACAGCAACTCACAAAAAAGTCCTGTGGCACAGTGATGGTATCCGCTGGAAATACCAATTTATGTTTGAAAAAATGTGCATGGTAAAAACATGGTATTACTGTGGTATTACTTTTTTGTGCTTTTTTCGGTTTTAAAATAATACCTTATTACTTTTGTACCTTCTGAAACAGTGTTACTAGGTAGACATAATCAAAAAATCATTAAGCATTTACTGCAGTACGAAAAAGTTTGCTGTCGTTTTTTTTATTTGGGTTTGTTTTGGTCGCTTTGTTTTTTGTTTTGAATGAGGGTTTTGCTTGGTAGAGATTGTTTTTTTTTTATTAGGCAAAGTGAATTTGCCAAAACTGACAAATGCCAGTATTTTGTCCCTCAACAGGAAACTTTAAAAATTGCAATTTGCTTGCGAGCTCATTATTTTTAAACTGCATTTGTACAGAATAAACTAATTGTATAAACTGAAAGTATTTCTCTCGCTCCTCTCTCTCTCCTTCTGTTTTGCAGTGTGAAAGGTTCTTTGTTTAAACTCAGTAAAAACGGTCTGCCAAGTTTTCAGAGAAGACTGAAAGACAATGCACACTTTTGTGGTGAAGTGTGGATGATGAAATCACAGCCCAGAGTAATCATGCAGAGTAATCTGTGTGGATTAACTGGCATTTATGTTTTGTGCAGGATCTGGGCAGCGGTGACTACATGAGCCAGAAAAGATTTGTGTGATATTGTTGTTCCATCAACGATAGCTGGATTGGTAAAAAGCCTGATATCTCTCCACTGAATTATTACTGATGCCAAAGAGCCGAGTGTGATTGGCGTGCTGATCGTTTTTCTGTGTGTGTGTGTGCTGTGTGTGTTTGTGTGTGTGTGTGTAGGGAGGAATGGGTGCAGGAGAGAAGAATACAGACCACGTGTAAAATGGCAGTACAGACGTCCTTCCGGCTGTGCTGTGGTCAGCATCGCTGATACTTCTCACTGCTGGACTCTAAAGACGACCCCCTGCTGAAGGTCTATGCGTAAGTGACCCTCCACAGACACACCCACACACACACACACACACACACACACACACACACACACACACAAACCGCCGCATAACGCCCTCAGGACCGTGAGATAAAACTGAGTCTGACTTCCTGTTTTCAGACTTACTCTTTCCCCCTGATTAGACGAAGTTGCCTAGTCACCCATCCATGTTCAGTTGTCATGATATTCTTCAATTATGGAGAATCTGTGAATGTTAGGGAATTTTAAAATTGTGATGTCCAGAAAAAATTTAATTTGCCTTGTAAATAGTCTTAGATGGTGACAATGCGTGAAAAACCTAAATAAGTATAGATGTGAAAAAAAAAAAAAAACCGGTAATAGATGATAAAATGGCATGAAACAAAATAAATAAATACAAAAATGTCATAAATTCCAAGCCGTTTATTTTCCTTTTTTTTTTTTTTTTTTTTTTGATTTAATAAAGATAATCAGTCAACAACTTTATTCAGAAAACTATCTAAAGGATTTGTTTAGTAATTTGCCAACAGGTAAATTTTATTTTTCATCTTTTTTTTATATTTTTGTAAGCTCAAGTAGACATTCTTATGTATCAGTTTAAATAATAACAATTATTTTATCTTTTTAAAACAAATTTAACCCAGTTTTTCAATCTAAAGAGTAGGTATCTGAAATATAAATGGAAATCTGTCTTAAACATCTGTAATATCGTGGCCTACTTTGCACTGGATGGCAGACAGATGTGTTTTGCTCTAGATCTTTGTTGGTTCACACATTATCAGCTGGCTCGTGGCCAATCCTTTGGACTGTTAATATGATTGCTGTTCTTTATATCTGTGTGGCTCTGTGATTGAATCCAGCACTCTGCTTGTCCTTGTTGTTTGCAGTTGCAACACAGAAAGCGACTGGAGTCAAATACACGACAACATCATTAAGAAAGTCAACTCCAGATACAACCTCTCAGGCTCCAACACAGGTAACAAAACCATCACAAGCCTAAGATTCAGTCAAGTCATTTATTGAAAACAATTTTCGTAAACGGCTCAGAAAATTCCATGGTTGTGACATCACACAATTAATGTAAGTCCACCAATGTTTACACATCAGCATGTATTTTAATGTCCAGCATAAGATGTCATTTGCATATAGTCTTAAAGGTACAGTAACATAACAGCCTTTTTTATTCTAAAGGTCAGAGAGAGGCTGGAAAATGGTCATAAAAACCCAATCAAGGCTGGTTTTTGGTGCATGAAACTTTATAAGTGGACTTCAGGGAAAATAAAACCTTCAAAAGTGAATTTCCACTTAAATTAAATACTCTCATTTTCAGCATAATGCTTGTGTATGTGGTTTGCCAGCGTGTCTGGAGGTTGTATAAAGATGCTCGGCTCTCCCAGAAACCTCATTTGCATGATGACTAGAAGTTAATAATTTTAGATCTGAAGAAGCATGAAAGGAGCCTCAGGGTGGCTTATCCAAACAGCTACACATGGTAAGATAATTCATTCTGGCAGAGGAAAAAACATAATGAAGCAAAAGCATCCAGATTGTAGATTTGCAGCTTTTTACAATTTCTGCATTTTCTATGAAGGGCTGGTAAATGTACGCAGCACCTCCACATCCGTTAGATGTTGAATAATCACATCACAAAAGCAGGGAATACATTAATTTTGATGACTGACTCAAAAGTCATTTATTCACCAAACAATGAACAGTAATGCTCACAAAAGTTGCATCAAGATTTTATCGAAATGAATGAAGATGTGATTTCTGCTGACATATGAAAATTATTCAGTGCAGGTTTGTTAAATGCCTGCTCATGCGGTGGGAAATGAGATCACATCCTCACTATGATACTCATTCATCAGCCGTGACGTTTCTATTAGATTAATCTCTACTACATCAGTTACGCTGAGCAGAACAAAGAAACCGCTTTATCAGGACCTTGTTAAACATTATGATAATGATAATGGGCTGAAAATAAATTAACTCCACTCACACTGTAATTATAGAGCAATGTTACATTAGAGATCACTGAATATATATGTACTACTTGTCAAAAAAATCTAATGGAGTTTTGTTCATTTAGAGCCAGTCCTAAAGGGCTTAATTTAATTTAATTTAAGTTAGTTTAGTTTAATTTAATTTTAGTTTAATTAATTATGTAATTACTTATTTTTTATTCAGATTTTATTTCTGTTTAATATTTTTTATTAACCTTTTTATTTTAAATGTTGCCTTAATTGGAGCCAATCCTAAAGGGCTTTACGTTTATAATTTATAATTTATTATTTATTTTCCTTTATTTAAACCTAATCTTATTTTATTAGCATTTTTAATAAAAATGTTGCCTTAATTGGAGCCAATCCTAAAGGGCTATTCAATACAATACAGTTCAATTCAGTTCAATTCAAATCAGTTCAATAATTTTTTTACTTTTTATTTAATTTAATTTAAATTTTTATTTAACATTATGCCTTGATTTTATGTTAAACCTTGACATCCTTAAATGCATCTTACTTATATAGTGACTTAAATATCCTATGCATTCAAATGTATGTCATTTGCATAGCACATTTTATTAATTATTATCTTATAATTGCTGAGAAGTGAATACATGCTGCTACTGACGTAACATTTCTATTTGAGTAGCTTTAGTTTGGCTCAATTCCCATGTGCATGCTCTGAATCTGTCTGTGTGATTAATGGAGACGTTGTGCGAGTTCAGTAATTGAATAATTCTCCACCAGCACTTCTCCGACCCTGTGCCATCAAACAGCAATTATACAACACGAAGCCGTTGCCATTGAGTATGTGCCAGACGAGGTTTATGATCGACCTCAGCGCTGCTTCAGAACATCGTTAAGAGCTGCAGTAGCACCCCCAAAATTATGCACAGACACCGATGCATGTTTGAAATCATTTTACTGTCATGTACCGATGGGCTGTTGGAAGTTTTCTAAAGCTCAGCAAAACTCTGACCTGACTGTTCAGACGACAAGAAAAACAGGTTAAAAATAGCCAAAAATTACGTGTAAGGTAGTGCTATTCTAGTATAATTGAGATGATATTATAGTTTTTGTTTATATTTTGAATTATTATTTATTTTTAGGCATCATGTTAAACTAAATGAAAATAAATATAATGCCTGCATTGAATAATTCCATAATAATAAATGGATTTTTTAAATATTTAAGTTTATTTAATGTTTATTTTAAAAGGCAACATTAAAAGGCAAAATTTACATTTATCACAACCTCTCAAAATAAGAGATTCCATTGGGAGATTATTATATTCAAAGCTTTCTAATGAATATTCATGTGCTCTGCAGTGAATACCTGTGAATATTCATCAAGTGCAGATGCAAAGTTTTTTCATTGTCGATCTGTTGGGTAAAGGTTCATTCATTAAGTGATTGATTCAAGAAAGCTGTGAAAAATCATCTGTAATTAGCTCATATTATGCTGTCTTTGTTTAACAATTAAGATGAATTCGATGTGTGTGTTCAATGCAGGTCTGGCGGTGGCGCTTCAGTTACTACACGGCGACATCGAACAGCTGCGGAGAGAATACATGGTGCTTTTTACAAGAGGAGTGTCCATCACTAAAAAACTGGGCTTCTCTGATGTCATCATGCCAGGTGAAAATTATTTTGGCTTTAAGATCTACATATTTTTTTGCTCATATACACACCCAGTTAAAAGTTTGGGGTCAGGTTACCAATCCAAGTTTTTGAAACAACAACCCTTCATTCACACCAAGTCAAAATTAAGTTAATAAAAAATAATATAAAAACAGTAATATTGTGAAATATTATTACAATTTTAAATATTTGGTTTCTGTTTGAATGTATTTTAAGATGTAATTTATTCCTGTGATGCAAAGCTGAATTTTCAGCATCGTTACTCCAGTCTTCAGTGTCACATGATCCTTCAGAAGAAAAATTTACTATTATTAATGTTGAAAACAGTTGTGCTGCTTCATATTTGTGGACATCATGATGCACTTTTTGGATACTTTGATGAATATAAAGCTTAAAAGAAAAATATTTATTTGAAATAGAATTTTTTTGTAATATTATAAAAGTCACTTTCAATCAATTCAGTGCATCCCTGCTGAATAAAAGTATTGTTATTATTATTATTTTAAGAAAATCTTACTGACTTTTGATTAGTGGTTTAATGACATATTAAGGTGAGATTACATTCTCTGTAATATTATTATGTATACATTTATCAGAGTAAAGTCTGGTCCACTTAATAAATTAGTAAATGATTAGTGTTTTGACAAGCTATCAATGTTAAAACAGTGAACAGAAAATGCATTAAAAAACTATATTTATATCTTCACCATTCAACATTACTTTTAATAATCAACAACAAATCGCCTCCTCCACAAATCTCTAATTGTAGCCTGCAGAAAGTCTCTCCAAACTACAAAATTATGGGAAAATTTAAATGTACAGTACGTATTATATTCAGAAATATCCATTTGTGCTCAAGAAAATAAATTAGAGTGCAGTTTATTTTCTCAACAATATTTTTGATGCTATATACTTTAGCCTAGCTCTACTTTGACAAACGTCCCATCAGACTGCAAAAATCCAGCGTGCCTCGACTCCCAGAAACAGATTCTAACTGTAAAGTTTTAGAAGCTCTTGCCATTTTTATGTGTGTGGCATTCATCAGGCAGTCTGTGTACGTCTGAGACTATTTTCTCCCTCCGTCTTTCCGTTACTGACCCAGATGTTTTGGTTGCACAAGCAGTCTGTCTGCTGCCTCCTGGATGAATGTGCCGTCACTGGTAGTAACCGTGCCTTATGGCTGGCCGATTTATTATTAGTCTTTTGCTGTAGGCTGATCTTCTCTCATTGTGTGTTCACATACAATTTCCATCTTCCAGGAAACTCACTTTGATTCCCCCCCCCCCCCCGATTGTTGCTACAGCAACTATTGGGGAAGTTGTGGCCTAATGGTTAGAGAGTTTGACTCCTAACCCTAAGGTTGTGGGTTCGAGTCTTGGGCCAACAACACCACTAATGAGCCCCCCATAAAAAAACCAAAAAACCCAACAACTCCCCATGGCTGCCCACTGCTCCGGGTGTGTGTTCACGGTGTGTGTGTGTGCACTGTGTGTGCACTTTGGGTGGGTTAAATGCAGAGCACAAATTCTGAGTACGGGTCACCATGCTTGGCTGTATGTCACGTCACTTTCACTCACTTTCACTTTTTTTCCACTTTTTATTATCTGGCCAGTAGTTGGCATGACTACCAGTTTGAATTTGGGTCTTGAAATAGGATTGCACACACTTAAATGCATTACACACACATACAGGAACCCACACTTCCTCTGCTAGTTGTTACAAGTTCTTTGTCTCCTTCGTTTGCTTCCGCCACAATGCTTTAAAAAACTTGACCAGCAGACCACAGTGCATTTTGAAACCATGCTGCATGGGACAAAGCATGCAACAATGCATGCATCTTCATACTGTATATCTTTAGTCTCAGGAAATGTACCTGTGCCTGTTTCCTTGACATGAGCGAATGAGAACTTGGTACATCATATAAATGTTGAACCATTGCCTATTTTTGGCCGTAACATTTGCACCATTGTGAAAATGTGCATGTACTGAAGAGCTGTTGAGATGAGGGTGTCGAAGCACGGATGGACCATGAAAAATTGCAAGGTGTGAGCATGTAGATACACTTCCTGTGTGATAGACAATGTGTTCATTTGTTAGCAGCCTTATCTGTGAGTCACAGGATGCACCTGCTGAGGACATTTGGGAGGGATGAACTTTTCATCAAGTCTGTTTTCTGCTCCTCTGTCATAATCATGATAAAACTTTCCATGTTTTATCATTCGCTCATGGTGCTACACCTGGAGTGTATAGTATTAAACCTGCAACATTTTCAAATCATGCAGCTTGTTGAGGAGAGATGTGCTTTTGCGTTTCTGTTCAATCGATGTGAAGTGCCTTTTCATTCCAGAATCAATTCGAGTTCCAGAAACCATGTGAAAAAGCTTGAGTCTTATTGGTCTTTGTTTTTTTCTGCTGAGCAAACAGCATAAAAATCAATGTACATGGTAAAAAGTCATTCGATT
>NC_056575.1:5503309-5513309 GCF_018340385.1 Cyprinus carpio
TTAGTTCTATAACGCACATAATCTGCATGACCATATTCTACATCCCTAAACCTACCCAATACCTAAACTTAACAACTACCTTACTAACTACTGATACGCATCAAATTGGTAGTTTGAGATATATATAGAGAGAGAGAGAGAGAGAGGTATGAGTAAATTTGCATAGGTAATAAACCATTATGTCAAAAAAAGTATGTAAAAATTCATAAATTCATTAAAACAATTGTATAACTAAATGTTAAACAATAATATTTTAAATAAGTTATTAGAAATATATATGGAGAATAATTCTACTATTTAGCTGTGGTCAATTCTTGTGAAATATTAAAATTTGTAAAAATAATAAATAATCTAAAAATAAACAAATAATATAATATCAAAACATGAACATTTTTTTTTTTTCATATTTATAAAGTATATACACATTTGAGTTGGGGTAATCCCAACCATATGTTATATCCTATATATATATATATATATATATATATATATATATATATAAATATAATAAATATATATATATATATATTATATATATATATATATATATATATATATATTATATATATATATATATATATATATATATATATATATATATATATAATTTACATCATATTTTATATATATTATTATTAAAAAATTATTATTGTCAATGTTAAAAAATTGAATGAAAAGGATATTTTTCATGCATGTTTTCCAGTGTGAAGAGAACGCTAACCTGCAAGACTGTGCTCGCTACCTCAAACTGCCCTTCTCAAAATCAGATCTGCCTGGCAACAGCCAAACTATGAAAGGCACTAAGGAATCCCTATGGATCACATCATTCCTCTGTTCTACCAAACTCACTCAGAACGGTAATGTGTGTCTCTTTGTACAGGATATGATAGGACACAATGTCCCTAGTTGGAAATTTTCTTGGCACAACAGCAGATATGCAGCATGTAGCAGCACCCAGCATGAATAATCACTGAACATGGGAACATTTGGGTAGCTGGCATGAAGTATCAAGCAGCATTTTGCATATTTTACACTGATTGCTAAATGGCTGTTTCCTGCAGGTGACATGCTGGACTTACTGAAGTGGAGAGCCCATCCAGAGAGAATCAGCAACAGCCTGTCTAAACTCAAAGAGATCGATGGCTCAGAAATAGTTAAGGTCAGCTGCCCTTCACAGCCTTGTTGTTGGTGAATTAACCTGTCAATCACAGTAAACTTTCCCTAATTGGCGCATGTTTACTAATAAAGTCAAATATCTTGAATCAGTTTTTACAGGATACACTGGACACGCTTTTCGGCATTTTGGACGAGAGCTCTCAGAGATATGCACTCAAGGTGTTTGATTGTCTGGTAGGTACAGACCCTCATTTTTTTTCATAATAGAGGCCAATGAAATTGCATGTTGCTTATTGTGCGTGTGCATTTTTCATCATTCAGGTGCACATTATAAACTTGCTTCAGGACAGCAAGTTTCAACATTTTAAACCAGTCATGGACACCTACATTGAAAGCCACTTTGCAGGAGCCCTATCATACAGGTATGTTAAAAACTTTCAGGGCAACTGGAAACAATCCACTGAATTGAAATGGAAATGCAGAGATGTACATTTCAAGCATCCTTTTGAGTTATCTGCCTGTGAAGTGTGCTTGTGTTTTCTTTCTTTGGTGTTTTGTTATGTAATGCATGATATTTAATGCGCTGAATGTGGCTTAAGTGCCCAAATAAATTGTAGGGTCAGGCTCACTGTATAGTTTGTTTTTGTCCAGGAATTTTGTTCACAGCTCTCTTGAAGCCTGACTCTCAGCTAGCATAGCACTTATTCTTCACTCAAATAGCACTTCATTTTGGATGTTCATTCATCTGGGTCAGAGATCAACCCACATTACAGCCTACGCAGTTGTCGAATGTGCGTTACGCAACCAATTAACTTAAAAACTGGACAGACTCAAACAGACAGCCATAAGAGCACTTAAAATGAGAAAGACTGTACAGTTTATTTGCAAAAAGTTAATTTTGTCATATTGTTCAAATAGCATCAAATCTAATAGAAATGGATTAAAAGCCACAACCGTCCAGTTTCATGGGGTGTTTAGACATCTTTTTATTTTCAGTTATTCTTGCTCACTGGTGCAAATATATTGTGTCATGCTCTTTCATTTAAAGTCTCTTCCGTTCTGTCTTTCAGTTCTCCTTTTGTTGTGATTTTTAGTCTCTTAAAAACCATGTAACCACATGCATGCAGAGCATTAGAAGCTCAGCTTAAGAACTTTCCTCTCATACTTCACTCCCTTCGGTGCAACAGACGTCACTTTCCTTCAACTTCTCATTGCAATGCTAGGAAATCGCCAGGGATCTCACCACATGATGCTATTGCAATACTTCTTTTTATGTGCTGCAATACACAAGCTTTTGCGATAAACTGTGATTAAGTCTTTCTTATTTTCATGCAGTTTCACGGCATCACCTTAAATGACATTTTAGAATTTTTTTTTTTTTTTATTGATTATTTGAAATTCAAAATAATGACGTGCTCAATTAGAATGCTGATGTTTTGGGAAAAAGACAACAAATTTGATTAATGCTTACAGGATCCATGGCTTAGTGGTTACATTAAACTTTGGTGCTCCTACAGACAATGCAAGTTCGAATCTGGATTGCAACATTTGCTCATTGCACCCTGTCTGTTTTCTATCATTTTCAGCCTCCACTTTCTCGGTCATATCCGTAAAAATATCCAGTTATCCAATTATAGACATAATACTACGTGTGTAATACTAGTAATACACTACAAATATATAGTGTGAAATTACCAGATGCAATAAATGCAATAAAAAAATATATATATATATAAATATATAAATATATGTGTGTGTTATCGGTTCAGTACACTACAAACTTATTGTTAATTTGCAAGTATCCAGTCATTATTATTATTATTATTATTATTATTATTATTAAAACTACTACTACTATATTGTGGGCTCAGTAACAAACAAAATTTTAAAACAATAAATGCAACTGAGAAACAGTTTCCATTATGAATCTCCACATAAATGGTTTCAATTCTACTAAACAAACATAATGTAAATGTTCAGTTTTCCACAGTGCTGTGTGTTTGTGTCTCTTGCAGGGATCTGATCAAGGTGCTGAAGTGGTACGTGGACCGCATTATTGAAGCGGACCGTCAGGAACAACATCCAACAGGTGCTAAAGGTGAGACGCTTCACACTACACATCCTTTTTACCCATATTGTGCTCTTCATAATGATATTTAGAGTCTGTCATTACTGTCTGATGTACTGAATATTGGATTTCTCAGGAATGGTTCGCTCCGGGCCGTTATGACTTCCATATGGCATTAGTTCACACAGCTCATGCATTCTTAATAAGGCCGCTTTTATGTTGCTTTCTGTGCTCAGATCTGCTATTCTGTTGGTTTCCTAGGCGACGGAGTATATTTTTAAGTATATTATCCAGTCGCGGCGGCTGTTTGCGCTCGCCACGGGCGGACAGAACGAGGAGGAGTTCCGCTGCTGTATGCACGAGCTTTTCATGTCCATCCGCTTTTTCCTCTCGCAGGAGAACAAGGGCTCACGGCCCATCACACAGACACAGGTGAGAGACAGACAGATCTGTTTATATTGTTTAATATATTTAACACATGCTGTGGTGCTCATGTGGGTGAAATGGGTTTGAGTTTAGCTTGCAACATTCCTCATTCTTTTCTTCCACCACCAGTTTTAAATACAAATCAGTTGAATAAAATAATGAATGTTTAATTAAAAATGATTAAAAATATTTTTATCTCCACCCCCTCTGAAAGAGAAAGACGAATACATCCAAAGAAAGAATTGCTTTGGGTTTAAATGAGAGAAAGAAACATCGTAAATGAACATGACTAATAAGGCTGAAAAGAATGAAGTAAGATTAAAAAAAAAAAAAAAAGTGAGATAATTACGGCGCAACATGATTACAAGAAACTCTAGGGAACACTTATAGATAATAGGGAAGTGAGAAAAACAGAACAGTCTTTGTTTCACAGCATCAGTGGGACATGTATTGCATGTTTCGATTGCAAATCCAGCCGTTTAATTTATTTAGTCTCCAGATAGTGGATTTGTGCATCAGTTGCATTTTAGAGTCAAATAGCCAGACATCAGAATAAAGCTTTTTTTTTTTTTTTTTTTGGCCAAGAGCAGCCCACTTAGACAGGAACAGATTATTTGACAGACATATAAAGCTAAAAAAAAAAAAGTTTTGTTTGTACATACATTTCTTCTACTAATTTTCAATAAAATGATAAATAATAAAATAATATGATAATTTAATTAAAAATAATTATTTAAAAAATATATTACTGTATTACCGTAATGTTTGTATTATATTACATTAAAAATAAAATTAATTTAATTTAATTAAAAAAAACATTCTTGAAATATTATTTTATTTTATTTCTGAGATTAAGAGATTATTTGACAGATATTTAAAGCTAACAATCAAACTTTATCTCATTTGCGTATACAATTTAGGGTTGGTTTTATCTGAAACAGTTGACAGTGTGAAAAAGAAAACAAAAAACAGAAGTGTCCGTTTGCTACTGAAAAAATTGGTGGTAATATGTGTGAGCAGATGTTCTGTTTATCTAAAATTATTAAGTGCTGATTATCTCATACATGTAACCGAAAACCAAAGTGTAATTTACAGTTCTGCTCATGAATATCTAGTTTGCTTTCTACTGGTTGCTATAATATTTCAGTGTACTTTAGGGCTGGATCAGAATATTAGATTATTCAAATATTCATTCGGTGGGTTGGCATTCGATTCAAATTTTTGAGATTCGAATATTCTTTTTATTTTTTCCAAACACCTGGAACCCCCTGCGAAACAATTCTCATTCGCCCTTGAATATGAATCGCCCTTGTTGAGGGAACGTCATGATTCAGTTCATCTGGAAGAAAAGACAAAAATGCCGAATTCCTCAGTTGTGTGGGAGCACTTTAAATTGAGTGAGGACACACAAGGCAGTGTGCCAAATATGGGATTTGAAACTGTCCTACCACAACAGCACATCAAGTTTGAAAAATCACCTTTTTGTAAGTAGTACGCCTATAGTATATTGTTGGTGTAAAAAAAAAAAAACTGCTTTTATCCGGCATGTTTAACCAGTAATTTTGCATATGATAAAAATGTGCATTTAATTTGCTTGGAAAATACTTGGGAATACGGCAGTCATAAAAAAAAAAACGTACAGTAGCCCAGCCTAATAATTGAAACAATCGTGGCGATTTCTGTGATCGTGACTCCTAATCGGCGGTCCTATGTCGTACAGTGAGAGAGGTTCTGAGAGGCCGTTGTCACAGTCTTGCGACTAAAGATAGCCTACGATAATTTTCTTTCAGTGTCGGAAATTCAGCATGTTCATCGCACAGTGTGTTTGCAGTTACGACCCACGTTTACTGACCAACCAATAAAAATGCGACATGAAATCAACGCGGCGTGGCGCTAAAGCATAAAACTGCTTATCTCAAGCTCTTATTCCTTCCTCTTTCACCGCTTCCACTTTTTTCAGCACACACAAAAACTACAACTGCCAAAGTGTGATTCATTGTGCTCTTTTTCTTTACCACTAGCGCATGCTAATGACGTTTTATTCTTCTATAGAAATGTGCATCATATCCTAGGAGTCAATAAGTGTCATCATCATACAGTCAACATGCATGACGTGCCCAGGTTTATTAGATCCGTGTCACACAGTGTGACCAGACTAAATATATTAGTATTTTCTAAATATTTGATATCACTAACCACTTCAGGTTTGCCAGATGTAGAGATGGATTTTCTTCAGGAGCGCTCATTGAACAATCCTGGTACCTTTTAAACACAATTTCTCCTTTTAATACCAGGCAGACTTCAACTTCCGTGCGATTTCAGCCGTTGCTGTGCAGTATGCTTTAGGTGGTCAGTGGACAGACGGTGGTCTGAGACTGAGACTAGTGTCATTTAACTTCAAGTTGGATTGTCTTAAGCATGAATAGTTAATACTTCCCTATAGGGTATAATTGTGCGGTATATCTATCAATGTATATTCATCTCACATGGTTCATTAGCCCTGTGTTAGACTGAATGCCCTTTGGGTGTTTTAATCTTCATAGAGAGCAGAACAAAGGCAGTGATAGAAGGCAGACCAGAGCCGTTCTAATCCCCCATAATCCTCTACCGTGCCTCATGTCCCTCAATAAAACTCCACGCTGGCCCCTCACAGCAGGATTACGTGCTGGGGTTTGGGCCCCTTCTCTCCTCTGTCCATGTTCTTCATGTTTTTGAGATCCTTTCATAGTGGGGAAAGGCTGTGGGTTAGTGGTAAAAGCAGTCTGCTGCTGTTTCTGGTTGCGAAGATGGTCATGTTTCACATTCCGTGTATGTGAGGCAGAAATGTGAAGGCCAATATTCACCATTTTAGTGGACGTTATAGTTTAATTTCTGAACATTTGAACATTACTTGAACATGTTTTATTATAGGTAAAAGTATTTGTATTGCAGTTGTAGTTTAGTTCTTGTTTCTTTCATTGTTTTGCACATAATAGTTGCAAATAGTGGATTTATTTACTATTTATTTTTTATTTTTCTTATTTATAATTTTTTTTTTTTATTATCTCTGCTCATGAGTTTACATACCCCTTGCAGAATATGCAAGATGTTAATAAATGTTTTACAAAATAAGAGAGATCCTAAAAATGCATTTCATTTTATTTACATTTATTTTATTTTGTTTCGTTTTTTTACTGTCCTGAATAATAATAAGATGCATTAAACGCTGGGCCATGTAAACTTTATAGGATGATGTGTAACTCTTTCTTATTGTAAGCACCTTCAGAAGCTACTCAAGATATTAAAGACATGTTTCCAAGAAGACAAAATAAGTACAATATAGTTCGATCACCCAATTCAAAAAGTTCCTTGTTTATTATTCATGACAGTACTACATAAGAAATAGCATGCAATTTTTATTTGTTAAAATGATTACAATTTTGCATGTTCTGCAAAAGATATATAACATTATTGTCACTATTATTTAGTTTTTTCTCATTTATTGATTTTTTTTATAGCTGCTCATTTTCATGCGGTTTTGTAATGTATTGTGGATTAAAATTGCTGATTTTTTTTTTGCTTATATTGTTGATTTTCCCGTGTAATCACTGTGTGAATGACTTGATTGACCTGATTGTCTGTCATGTGACTTCACAGGCAGTGTTTTTGCAGTCGTTCCCTGCTGTGTACGGGGAGTTGCTGAAGCTCTTTACGCTCAGGGAAGTGGCCACATTTATCCGGGAGACATTGGGCAGCCTCCCCACTGCGTCCCAGGCAGACTGCCCCCTGGAGGCTGTTAGGCTGCACTGCATTGCCAAAACTGTAGAGAGCCAGCTCTACACAAACCCTGGTAAACACACGATCACTGGGGACGAAGACAAAGACTGTTATACCTAAATTTAGAGGCTGTCTGCTCAATGTTTGTGTTTTAATCAGAGTCTAGATGTATCCTGCTCCCAGTGGTGCTGCGTTTGCTCCAGGCTCACATGCAGGAGCAGCGAGATCTCATCATGTGCGCTCACATACTCACCTGCATGATGTCTCTCCTCAAGAAGGATGACACGGTACGATAAGCCTCACACAACTATAGGACAACACTGTGGACAACAAATCTGGTTTGCTTGCAGACTTAGGCCCCTTTTACACTAGTGCGTTTTCGTTTTAAAACGCATAACTTTTGCTACGGTTACGCCTATCAGTTACACTACTCCAGCCTTTTTTGACCCTCAAAAACTCAGTGTATCATGCGCATTGTTGTACCCATAGATGTATACGTGGATTCCTTCTTTGGATCACTCCAAGCACGTAGACGCATCCGCGATCTAAATAATAGGGAATCTACCTGTTCATATCTATGGCTGCACCTGCATGAATGGTCACGTGACATGCGTTTTAGGTTGCGAAGTGTAAACGGAGATCGTTTCTGAAATGCAGCGGAAATGCCAGTGTAGACGAGGATCGTTTTCATTCTAAAACACCGTTTTAAAACAAAAACGCACTAGTGTAAACGGGGCCTTAGTCTCAGCAAACAGGGCCAATCTCAATAGAGAAACAATTCTAAACTCCAACTTACATGTTTGCTGGTGTTTTCAGTGCTTTTTATGTAATGTAGAGAGAGCGTACACATGGGTTGCCAGGTTGGGAGGATTAAGTAAACCACTGTTAAGAAAATGTATGGGGGTTAATACTGTTGACATCTGGCAACCACAGTCATGACAGTTTGTGGAGGCTTGTTACAAATGCAAAATAATGCAAATTCCAAAATGAAATGTTTTTAGGATAAATAACTAGTTAGCAAACATTGCAGATGATTACATCTTAAAAAAATCAAAGTTGAAATCATGATCCTGATTAAAATACAATATGTATTTATTTTATGGGCGTGTATGTATTTATATAACTTATTTATTATATTAACATGTATCATGTTTTTTAGACATCTCACAATTTTTTATGTATTTAGTTAGTGAATTATAAACATTCACTAAATATATATTAAATATGTGTGTATATATGTGTATTAAAGCGATAGTTCACCCAAAAATTTAAATTTGATTTTTATCTGCTAAAGTCTTATATATTTAAAGGCAGTTAAAGGAGAGGGTTTAGCACACTGATAACATAATAAAACTTTAAAACCTACTCAGAGAAGTTGGGTCTTTGAATTTAATGCCTTAAAAGCACTGCTTTTATTCCATTGCCTTCAACACAAATTTTCAAAATGGTAACCGTCAGGCTTTAAATTTCCTGCTTTTAGCAATGTTCAGGTTATTATGCATAATCCACAGATTCGTTATGATAGTTTTGTGCAATAAAAGATTATTTAGCTTATTTACTGGTCAAAACACTGCCATTGCTAAGAGCATGAAACACGTTTGTCAAAACGTGACTCTAAATCCTTCAGGTTTCCTGAAGACATACTTATCTCTCATGCAACCCAGAAGCGTTGTCGAATTAGTGTTTTTGCACATCCCCAAATTGTGTTGACTTCTGCTTTGAAGAAGACCACAGGAAACTTGTTTTGAAAATGCTGATGCTGCTCTAAATGTGGACATCCTCTCTGACCGTGAAGTAAAATAGCAGCTTTCTCTCGCAGAGAAGCACCGATGTGCATCAGCCGCAATGGTTTCTTCCCGCGGTTGCATGAACTGAAATGACAGCTGAACCTCTCATGGCTGTCTCACCCTTTCTGCCATTAGCGCCCTGTCAGACAGTGTGCATAAAATCATGTTGACCTCTTGCAAGGGCAGATGTATATATGTGTGTTTGTGTGTGTGTATGTGCAGGAGCCAGCCGCATCCGAAGAGGTGGATCTGATCGTGCAGAGTGTTTTGAGTGTGTTACTGCGGACCATATTGGAAATTGCTAACCGGCCACAACCAGCAGGGCCTACGCTACGGCCACAAGTTCAAGACGTTACGGTAAGAAATACAAATATGAAAGCAAGCTTTATAGAGAATAATCAAGAAAGGCAAGAGTGAATATTAAAAAGTGTAACATGTAAAAACGTCAGAAACAGGCCTTGAAGGCGAGGTAATTACAGCCCAGCAGTCAAAGCATTTCACACATCAAAGTCTCTCCACACAAGCAGCAGCTGAATTCTGGCGCCATTGCTGCTAGATGTGACGTATTCCCCAGCACCCAAAGGTTTTTGTGAATGCAAACCTTGCATACCTCATTTCAACTCTGATTTATTCATCCGTATTCAACACAGACTGAGATCTATCAAGGGTTTTATGGGGCTGTTCAGTATGGGAATGAAACAGTCTTTGATGACTTTTTTTTTTCCCTTGTTGAAGCAGGTCCAGCAGTTTTGCAAATGAACAATGTATAGCTCGACCTACTGTACATGAAATCTGCTAACTTTTTGATGTTTTTGTGCTGACTGTGGGGAAATATATGTAGAAAGCT
>NC_056575.1:6139541-6229541 GCF_018340385.1 Cyprinus carpio
AGTATAAGTAATACTATGTGGTGCATGCTAAGTGAAGACTAACACAACATCCAAAATGTTATGACTGCGCCCTGCTTTGTTTGAGTTCTGTAACTATTTGGCACTTTAGGGAAAAAATTTGGCAGAGAAATAGATGGGAATGAAGTGAAAAAGAAAAAGAGGGGGGACTGAAATCTTCACAGTGCATTTAGCTCTTACTCCCCCTTTCATGTCTTTACTATTATAATTCAGCTGAATAGAAAGACAAAAGCGTAAAGGGATGCCTCGGCTCCCATTAGGAGAGCCCTTGCTTGCTTCTCCCTGAATCCATGAGGAATGAATTGGGGGGAATGTCGGCCTTTGTCATCCAACTAGCTCATCTATGATTCAACACATACCAAGGCTATGAGGACAAGAGAGACCAATTTTTAATCCAATAAACATATTCAGAGTGATAAGGATTTACTGATGCATGCTGGGTAACAAAAACCACTATTCAAACAACTGATGGCACAATAGTGTAACTAAATTGCTTCTAAATACGTAATAATTGCATCTTAATGGAAGAACTGGAGAACATTAGAATCTCAGACAAATAGGAAGAAAAGTTTGAGTCAATCCATAGAAAGAAACTAATTCCCAAGTGACCTCAAACGCAAGAAGAAAAAAAACAAGCTCTGCAGATGAATCAGCTCTGGGAAATAAAGCAGTTTAGATGTCTCATTAACAAAGTTGACTAGATAATCTTCTTTCCTCTCTCTTGCTGATGTCAAGTAAGACTTTGAATACTTTGCAACTACAAAAGTATCCTGAAAATGAAAGAGAGAGAGTGAAAAAGAGAGAGAGAGTGGGGGCGGACACAAAGCAACCCTCCCTGATGTCCTAGCATTGCTCAGCCCCTGATTCTCTTTCTGCGCCCTTCCCTTTGTCAAAGAAATCTGGGGGTTTCCATTGGACAGATCTCTGCTTCACCTTGCCCTCTGACCCTTGATCCATCTTTAAATTTAGGGCAAATACCCCTTTTAGCAAGTGTCCACACTTCATAATGCTACTTTGCTTTCACCAATGCACACTGGTTCAATCCCCTCATCCTGGCAGCATCAACGTGACGTCACTGACTTCCACCCCACCCGCACTGCATATTTTGCACACTTTCATCCATATGTGCTTTGACATGTTTACGTAATGGTTTAAAACTATGAGCTCTTGGGAGGAATTACTAATAGTCTGATATCAGTCTGACCGGTGTGTATAAAGTTTCAGTTTGTGCACATGGACCTTCACCAGGCAACTAACAACAATCCATCTTTATCTCTGTGCAGTTATACTTGCTCCACGAAAGGCCCATACTGAGTAGAAACCAGATACCAGGACAAACACAGAGGGTCTTGTGATATTTAGAGAGTGTATGTAATGAGATCCAACTGAGTTTCATTTGCCAAGACCCAATTTGTCAGATTTGGATGTGAAGGTGTTATTAAAAAAAACAAGGAAAAAAAAAAAGAAGACAATTCTGGTCTAATGTAACTCTACTCATGGTATGAAACTAAAATAACTCTGTCATGTTGAACTAATAGTAAATATCTTGCAATGGTCTGGAAGTTACAAGCCTCAGTCTTCAAGGTGTCTGTGCCAATAAATCAGATATGTAATTACTTAGGTAAGTTATTGTTAACATATTGATGTTAAAGGGATACTCCACCCCAAAATGAAAATTGTGTCATTAATCACTTTACTCCCATGCTGTTCCAAACCCGTTAAAGTTTTATTCGTCTACAGAACACAATTTAAGATATTTTGGATGAATACCGGGAAGCCTGTCCCATAGACTGCCAAGTAAATAACAGTGTCAAGATTCCATAAAAGGTATGAAAGACATCGTCAGAATACTCCATCTGCCATCAGACATGCAATCTGGGTTATATGAAGCGACGGGAACACTTTTTGTAAGCAAAGAAAACTTAAAAAATAACAACTTTATTCAACAATTCCTCTGTGTCTCTCCATATCACCATATGCTGCATATACTCTTCTGTATCATCCATGCCACAAGGATGTGCTGTTTCTACGTGTATTTAGCTTTTATCTGAAAGAAAACAGCGCATCCTTGTGGCATGGATTATACAGAAGAGCTTACGATGATATTGAGAGACACAGAGGAGACAGTTGACTAAGGAATTGTTGAATAAAGTTGTTATTTTTCTTTTCTTCGCTTACAAAAAGTGTTCCCATTGCTTCATATAACCCAGATTGCACATCTGATGGATTATTAATAAAATACGTTGTATTAATAGAATTTATTGAAGAACATGCAGTTCTTGAAACTTCTGGAACCACAAAAAAAAAAAAAAAAAAAAAAAAAAGAAAAAAAAAAAAGAAATTCAGGTGACTTTGGTTCCAAAAAAATTGTAAACCACTGGGCTAACACTATAGTGCCCCTTGTGGCAGTGCTGAAAACAACAAGGTCACGTTTTAAATTTTTGAATGCAACCATGAACTACATAAATCAAGCTAACATCCGCATTCAAGAAAAATATGAATGTAAACACTTCCTGATATGCAAGTCTGACTTTATCAGGAATTGACAATACAATTGTGCTTTGCATTCTCAGCATTGCTGCAAGCGGAGCTATAAGATGTACAAGTGTAAAAATATCTTCATTTTTTCTTTCAGGTCAACCGCTTTAATGGCAGAGCAACGGTTTAAAGCGAACTTTGCTGACTCAGTTGGTTAACATGTCGGCATATTTACAGCTAACTGTCTGAATAAGCATGTACAACAAGACCATCCATGACAGGATCACCTATATACAGTAGGCCTATGTTTTGGGCCTAACCTGAATCTTCACCAAAGCTGTTCTTGACCACAAAGCTGCATAAACAAGTTAAACCAACATGACTTCCTGTTGTAAGTCTGGCAGTCTTTTTTTTTCGAATCGATCTTACGGTTGTGTTTCACAGGAGCCTTTTCAAGCCTATGGTCAACCACCAAACAACAAAGGCATCTTCTGTAATTAATGAAGGCTGAACATTGTTGCAGAGGTTGATAACATGGTAGCTTCTTACCTGAAGTTCACACCACGCTACTTCCACCGTTGTCTCCGTGTCCAAACCCTTGTAGACGGTTTTGAACGAGCCGCGTCCAATCTCGATGTCAAATTTGAGGAAACGCCCATCAGGTGAGGTTCCCACAGCTTTGGTCTCCACTTCTTCGTCCTCCTGAACCTTTTTCTCAGCCTCCCTCTGCTCAGCTTCAGCACGGGCCTTCGCCACCCCTTTCTCCTCCTCTTCACGTTTGTCTGCTACTCCACTCTCCTGCTCCTTGTCACCCACATCGATGGGCTCCGTCTCTGGCATCCCAAGGGCCTCGATCTGCCTCACACCCGCATCCTGCACAGATGGGCTCTGTACCTCCACAATCCCAACCCCAGCAGCTCTTCCATCCTCTGCATGTTCTTCCAATAGGACACCCGAAATCCCCACTTGGGTGTCAATGATAACGTCAGGGGCCGAACGCAGCACTACAGGCACAACAAACTGCTCACAATCCGGAGGCGAGGTGAGGAGGCAGGCTTTGCTGGGCAAGTCAAGGGCTGTGACATTGGAGTCACAGATGACGCTACGCCTAAAAAATCTGTGCTCAGCCGTCTTCAGATCTCTATCCATGGTGTGGCGTCGTTTTCTGACCTCCGTGTCTAGCTTCTCACCCACCAGTGAGTCCGAACCGGAGCCATTCACATTCTTTGAAGGTGGAGGGGCCAAGAAGGTCACCACCTTGTTGGGATTTTCCGACGACATCTCTCCAGGAAAAAATAAAATAAAATTTATAAATAAATTATTATGAAAAAACTCAAATGTAAACCTTGACTTCTTGCGGAAATTTCCTCTTTCTGCTTTTCACTGCAGCACAAAAAGCCTATGAAAAAAAAAAGTAATAAAAGCTCACGTGAACCACAGAGTTTGCTGGAAGGCCCCCTCCGTGGGGTATTCCTTACTAACAGTTACTCTTACAGTGTGAGGGGCCAGAGCCCAAGAGAGGAGGTGTTCTTTTATAAACGTAAAAGAACAAGACACAGTCACTGAGAGGCAAGCACTGATGGTGACAGACAAAAACTGTCAAATCCACTTCATCCATCCTGCAGTGACCCAGAGACAGCCGTCATTGGGCATAAGGGACCGCAAGAGGGAAAAGGGCAAGAGCCCTGATATTCTTCAGACCTTTAGAGTGCAGGAGACCTGGCTCCAAAACCCAAAAACCAGGTCCAGGTTTACTGCAAGAGACACATAAAGAACATATTAATTGCGCACTCAAGTTTATTTTTCCTGGTTCAAAAGCATTAAAAGCCGTTCTCCGTTTTAATAAGCATTTTAAAAAATTATAATAACATCATCACTTAACTTAGAAATAATACATATTAGCCTACGTTTCAACTAAAGACACATAAACATCTCTAAATTTGCAGCATTACGTTCAAAGGCGCTAAAATTTGACATTAAAAGCAAAAGTAAGCTACTTCGACTACGAAACCTTTTGCTAACCTCGGTTTTCCGTGCGTGTGACTGCTGGGCTTTCGCCAGGTGTTCAGTTTTGTATAAATATAATAATAATGATTACAATAATAAAATGTTGTGCCTCAAAATGTCAACAAAACCAAACCATGTAATGGAGACGGGTCGCCCTGGTTACGTGGGGTGGCCAGCTGAGATTTGGGGGGATTGTTTTTGCATTTCTCCAGCAAAGACAAGCACAAAACTCAACCAATTTCTGCCGTATTTTGCATTTACGACGCATTTAAATGATTAAAAGCTACCAGCGATGCTTTAAAAAAGTTGTCAAGTAACGGCGAACGTTGGTCCTTCGGGTCTCGAGCTCGTTCTTAAAATAACGCCGCGCGCGCTTAATCGCGTTTTTTGAACAGGAAGCGCGTACGAACACAGAAGCAAAATACGATACATGTTACCAACCTATACTATTAATATCATATTCCTGTCAACCCATAATAAACAAGCTGAGGTTTATAAACAGGTATACAATGAAAAAAAGGAGGCTGGCCAGCAATTACCTTTCGTATCGTCATCTCCACTCCCCTCTGATGTAGACAAAGCGACAGCTGCAGTTGCTTGAGTTGACCGAGCGAATAATTTAATAGAGGGAATCGCCAAATAGTTGTAAGAACCAAAAGAATCACGGCTGGAGAACCGAATGGTGAGAAAATATAAATTCCATAAATTTAGCGCAGCTACGCGTTCATCGTGCCGTTTGCTCGACAGGCCAAGTTTAACACGGGGCTGTTGAATCCAGCGTGATGCAATGACTCATTACATTCGGTATCCAGCGTAACGATGTATCCCGTGATAAAACATTACGACAAATCAACAACCGAGTCCGGTTCCGGTCGACTGCACGAGGATCCGCTGCAAACCAGCGATTTTCTTCCTTTCACGTGAACAATGCAACAACATCTAACGTTACTGCGGTTCGCGGTCGCTGCTGTCGAGCCGGCTGAATCGTTATCCTTACGCAGCAGTCGACAAATGACAACTGGTGGTCTCCATATGCAGTATTCAGGTTTCTCTGGAACTGCTGCTCTCGGTTCGGGTGCTGTTATTGAGACTCCGGTCTGTCACGTTGGTTTTAGCTCCGAGGCTGCTGCTGTCTAACGTACCCTCCCACTGAATACTGACAGCAGAGACGCCAGCCTGCAGGGTCTTAGAACGGCCTGAAGGGGTCGCTGTTTCCAACCTGGGTTTATTTACAAATATGCAGTGCAATGCAAATGCTAATTCCCTTCCTCGTGAATGCAGTTTTCCACACGTCTGCTTTGGTTGCGTTGCTAATTCTTATTTTTATTATAAAAGCTGACATTCTCAGTGTCAGTTTATCCTGATCTAACAAGCCAAAGTGTTTTTAAATGCATGCCAGAGTTGTGTAATGCATGCCAGCTGCGCACTCTTTTATGCTTCAAGTTGGACCACAGCAGAAATGCCAATATATCTCGTTTGCCCTGGCATGGAATTCTGGCTCTTCTTCCATGCGGCTAATTAACAGTAAATCTGCGAGCAATCAGGCCGTTAAACTTCAACTTCTGGCACATGTGCTTTTACTGTATAAATAAAGACAGCTTTTCAAATTCCAGTGGGTTCCATGCAACAGAAATCCTTTTTTTCTCTCTCTGAAATTTATTACAGATGAAGGGCATTAAATAATGAAGTATGAAACAGTTAACAGTCCTTCAGAAAAAGTGTTTGCAGATCTTGAAGGATATTTGAAACTGATAAGCATTATGAATCGTGAAGCAAATTTAAAATGTTAAAGATGTCCAACGATGAATGCAAAAATCAAAATAGCTTATTTGCTGTAAGTGCTCGGTGCTTTATTAAAAAGGAAGAATGAGGAAGCATATGTGGTAAGCAAAATTTAAATGGTTATTTTGCTAAAAAAAAAATAATAATAATTTATGCATTTTTTAAATTAAATTATGCAGTTTGCATTCACATATTAAGAATATCCCTTGGTTTGTTATGCATTTCACTTTATACTTTCGCATAACATAACACATTCAGTTTTATATTTAAATTAAATATTAAAACTAATGTATGAAATGACAAATACAAATTATGTTGAAGTTTCATTTTGCAAAAATTGTTACTCATATCACCATGGGAAGCGTGAAATCAAATAAAGAAACATTACTGTTTTCTTTTCTCTTTTTTCCCCCTTTTTTCCTCTCTTTTTTGTGGCCAGACTGTTTTCTCAGAGCCCGTTATAACACTAGACATTTGTTTTTCTTTTTTCCATTCCCTTCCTCTCCAGATGGCACACACTAGTAGAATTTTTCTTAACATCACAAATTTTCTATGGAGGCCCCACTGCTACATAGAACCACCTGTGGGGTCCAAAGAGGCAACATAAGCATGTGCAAGTTGTGCATAGTCGAGTAAGACGGTAAGGTGTCGAGGTCACGGTATGTGTCTTTGATTGCACCCTGAGAGGCTGTTTGTTTTGGATGCATTGACTGTGGGATGGGTACACATTGTTCCCCTGCCCAAATGAAGGCAGTGATTGAGCTCTGTTGACACACAGGTCAATTGAGAGCATGTGGAAATTTCACACTGGTAAGAATAACACTGGTAAGAAGACTGCATTAACATACATTAACAAACCTCTCACTATTTGACCAATTAATTCCTGCAAACAGAATGTGTCAAATAAGTGTGAAAATTAGATTAGGGGAATAACAAAATAAGGACTGACAAAGAGGATGTATATTTTGTGTTATCTACTCAGATTTAAAAAAAAAAATCCTTCAAGCTGTAAGTTTATGTAATATAATACATCAGTTTATCCACTAGGCGGTGGTAATGAGTGAATGAGAAAAACTGGCATTTTTTTGCCACCAACATACACATAGTTTGCATTTGGTTATTCATTATGACAAATATTATTTGTATATTTTTAAACATTTGCCAGTCCCCTCACTGTGCATTGCTGGGATATTGTATTTAGACTGTTTTTTTAAGATAACTGCAACACTCCGGAAGGTAAATATTTGCTCTGAAATTGAAACAATGCACAAGCTAATCTAAATGAGTGTAAGGAGGGTTATCTTAAAGTCACCATGTCAAATGCCAGCTGGAAAGTTTAACATTCCATTGTAAAGAGCCACTGGATGTCCTTTCAGCCCCTTGTATGCAAAGTCAGGTGACATAAAGTATATAATTTTGAGAATATGCAGATCCACTTCAATTCAAATTCTAGCTCATGTACCAGGAAACATTTCAGCTCATCCAAACTGAACAGAAATTTGCCCTACTGTTTTTATTTTTTTTCACCTATGTGTATTGTGAGCAAAAAAAAAAAAAATCTAATTGTGACTTGAATTTGGTGTTTCGGTTAACTTATGCATTGCATAACTTGGTCAGAAGACAAATGAACTTGGGAATCTGGAATCTTGGGAAACAGTAAAGCTAAGAATTTTGGCCACATTCCAGTTCAGAATAGGTGCCAGAGTGAGGTGATCTATCAAATATCTGTGTTTTTATTCAAACTTCTAAAGCAAGTCCTGTTTGATGGTATAGAACAGAGGGTACACAAGACCCATTCCAGAGTTCAGGGGCTGGGTGGAGCCTATTGTCTTTACATATAGGGAAACAAACCCACTCAAATTTATTTTCTTGATTAACTAAAGGGCAATGTCTTTAATTTGGTCGTTAAGTCTTTATCACACTGTTAACAAAAACTGTTAACACTTATCAAAAAGAAAATAGTTACTTTATAACAATACGTCATAATATTGCTGTTTTTCTTTATTTGTTTTTATCAAATAAATGCTGCCTTGGTGAGCATGAGAGGCTTTGTTCAAAAACATTAATGTATCTTACCAACTCCAAACTTTTGAGTGGTTCTAGTATATGCACAGCACATTTGCTCACACACAGACAGAGTAAGGCCGCTTGGACTAGATTCCAACATGGATAGAAGTTAATTTTATTTCAGTCTATTTTAAGCCTCAGAGTGGTCATCTGTTCTGGCTCAGTGTTTGAGGCTACATGCAGAGATGTTTTGGGCACTCACTGAGCACAAAGAACCACAAATGCCACGTGTCCACCACTATTGCAGCTGCGATGGCACTCAGCCCATGGACTGTGTCAGTGACTGTAGCTGCTACTGCCTCAATGTGTCTTAGGAGAGAAGTGAGTGAGTAACCGGCACGCACTGTCACTGTGGGAACAGTCTAAGAGAGCGAGTGTGCTGCTGCTGGGTTCCTCAAAGATAAAAGGAATAGTTCGCTCAAAACTAGTTCTCACCCTCAGACCATCCAAGATGTAGATGAGGTTTTTTTTTTTTTCATAAGAACAGATTTGGAGCATTACATCACTTGCTCAACAATGGGTCCTCTGCAATGAATGGGTGCCGTCAGAATGAGAGTCCAAACAGCTGATAAAAAACATCACAATAATCCACAAGCAATCCAGACGACTCCAGTCCATCAATTATCATCTTGTGAAGTTAAAAGCTGTGTGTTTGTAAGAATCCTGTAAGAGTCCTTTATCTATAGTATTGCTTTCTCCAGTGAAAAAGTTGTTTAGTCTGAATCAGGAGAAAAATATGCACAGATCAAGCACCATTTACAAGCGAAAACAGTCCAAAACACTTCTAAACAATTTTTTTGGTGGATGTTGATGTGAAAAGAACAACAGGGTATGGACCTGGATCTTTTTCACTAGAGGAAGCGTTGTTATGGATTATGGACTTTTTGTCTAGAAGCAAAGGCTTTAAATTAAAATTCATTAATGATAGATTTGTTTATTACTAACATGCAGCTTTTCACTTCACAAGACGTTAACTGATGGACTGGAGTCATGTGGATTATTTGTGGATTATTATTAGATGTTTGGGCTCTCGTTCTGACGGCACCCATTCACTGCAGAGGATCCATTGGTGAGCAATTGTTGTAATGCTAAATTTCACAAAATCTATTCCAATAAAAAAAAAAAACCTCATCTATGTTATGGAGTACATTAGCAAATTTTCATTTTTTGGGTGAACTGTTCCTTGAAGCTCTGAATGATGGCACTGTTAAGTGAATGTTTCGTTCAGAGGGCAAAAATGTCTCAGTGAATCTATCACCTTTTCACAAGACATTCTCTTTTATGGCCCCTTCTTGCCCTTTTTTTACTTAGTGAGGCCCAGCACCTCAGCAAACACAGGCTTGTTTAACAGTGCATCTGAAAGAACCCTCTGTCAACTTACATCCTTAATGGAGGCTTTTCTTCAGCTCTAGGCCTTTACCTTTCAGATATATCTGATTCATTTGATTCTTTTCTTTAGCCAATCCTCTCTGTGTCTGTGATTACAGCAATTATTATTCTCCCTTGTGACTTTGTGAGTCAAATCACTATTGTGACTGCATAATGAGACGTTATGTGCCTCGCTTGGATAATTGCTAACAAGAGAACAAGCAGGTCACTACCATCTTGGATGAAAATATCTATTTCATGGTTTAATACCGGACACGCTTTATCCAAATGCTCGCTGTTATCTAATATGTGGGAGCATCCCAGGGCCACATTGTCAGAAGAAAGTGTCTCTTAACACCACACGGCTGCCACTATATAATGTGTGTCAGACTGCTGTGGTGTGCTGGATTGTGTATGATGGCTTGAAATGCAATATGCATAGTATTGTGTTTTAATCACACAATATATAGTCACACCTAAAAGTCTGCAGCATTACAACACTGGTGGTCATAATAGATTCGGAAAAGCAAGAAGTTTAGGTTTACAGAGTCAAACTTTGTGAAGAGCCAGACCCACCCTCCAATACTATAAATGGTATATTATATTATAATACACACATGCAAGGACATGTAAAAAGAAAAATTATTCTAAACTCTCTGATATACAGTAGCAAAAAGTAGCTATCAAGACCCTAGATAAGATTTCCTCATATTGTTGTATGACATAAGATATTTACTGTTACTAGGAGATATTGGTTTAAAAAAAAAAATACAATCTTCGGGTTACAAGTCTGACTCTCTAACCATTAGGCCACAACTGCCCTGTAATGCCATTGGATGAGCCAGAAGTTGGACCTCTCAGACAAATAAAGCAATACTGAAATAGTCAGTGTTTGCACTTTTTGAAAAAAATCAGCCTACAGCTGACTTACTTAAAGTAGTCTCTGCATATTAAACTAGGTTAAGAGAAGGTATTTTAACTCTGAAAACATTAGACTCATCACCGAAGTTATCACTGTTTACCTGTGTTCCCAATTCAGTCTTTTTGTGTGCTTTATATTAACCAACATACCACATATTGGCCACATGCTCTTAAAAATATCTTTAAAAAAGTGTTGGGTGGGTGAATGAGCTATGAATGAAGCCTTTTACTGGATGGGGGGATTAAATATACTGCCTGGGCACTTGAACAAGAAACAGATCAAATCTAGTCTAGTCTGGATATACTGTATTTGACTGGTTTATTGTTTACAAAGGAGTGTTCAGTTTTGTTGTGACCCAGTCCAGTGGGTTGGAGTGGGCTGGAATAAAAAAAAAGAAGAAGAAAAAAAAAAAGAATGAATAACACACTTGTTTGTCTGGACAGCTGTCCTCACTGTGTGCCATGAATTTCTTCAAAAGCTTTTACCAACCTTCCCACTTTCCCTTTCTGAGGAACTCTGAGTATATCTCGTCTCTGATTCAGCTGTTCAGCACCAGCAACAGTCATCTGGGACTTAACCATGCCAGCAGCAAGAGGACGTACAGATCTACAGGTACGCTGAGACGTCTAGAAGCTGTTGGTATTTCTTTGGGGGCTGCGACATGGCATTCCTTATTTTCTTTCCCTAGCTCCCTGTCCCGCTCCGTCCTCACATCAGGGTGCAGAATGTTCTGTGTATTTAGAGGAAGGCGATCATGTAGTTCTCTCTCTTCTGAAGCTGAGTATCACTCAACGAATCCATCAAATATCAATTAGTGATGGACTGCAAAGGCTGACTGAACCTTTAATGTAGCTGCAGATCAACACAACATGCACTTACCAGACTATTTGTCGCAAACCTCTGACAGCCATGGCTTCTTAGAAAGAGAATTACAACGCTGGGAAAGCTGGGAATTGTATATACAAATGAGTCTCTTAAAGAGCACAATTCTACAAAAATGTTTCTATTCCTGGCATCATGATATTTTTAAATGGCTTATAATCTAAGATGACTGAAATAAGCGATTCTGGATCTTTTCTTTTAGGATTTTTAAGAGATTTTAGACCAATATCATTTTAATAAAAAATCGTTTTTATTAATTTCTTACTGAAGGAAAAAAAAAATCTGCTTCTATATTCTTCTGAGTTTTGCAGTGAACGTTCCCTGTAAGGTTTTATTCAATGACTTTTTCAGACTTGCTTCTATTATTAGTGGCGTTCCACTTCCTAGGGACAAATTCCTGCAGGATTTGTTTGTCACAGGACTATCCTTGCTCTTCACATGCCTCACATCCATCTTGCTAAGTATGTGCCAGTGAATGTCCAAATGTCACATCTGCCGACTTGTTAATTTTATAATGACATTATACTATTAACGTCTATAACCCAAGGCCAGAGCAGCAAAGACAGAAATTAGTTATGAAACTAAGGTCTCAGCCCGGTCACTTGCAGCAGAAAGACACACTGTCATGTGTCCGAGAAGCGCGGCTCGCCGGGTCTCCAAACTAATCCACAGTCCTGACAGTGAGTCTAGGATCCCATTTCCTTAGGATTACACAGTGTTCACAGGCAGGGCATTTGGAGTACTATATGATATTACAGAGCACGTTGATCCCTGGGAAAATGATTGCCAGATTAAAAAGGGGCCATGGGGGTTCAACGGATGTAAAATGATTTAAGGGGGTCATCTGACCTCGGATATGTGCATTACTGGTATGAAATAAAATATTTTATCGGTTTTATCCTGGGGGGGGGGGGGGGGGGTATCATGTCACTTACATGAAAGTTATGTTTCATCTTTCTTTGTTTTTGAGATTTAGGTCTAAATTTGGCTTTTTCTTTTTATATCTCATTCTTTACTGAGATTCTCTCCAGTCTTTTCTTGTGTTCTCCGCTGAAACATTTGGAGTGTCTTTGTGAAGTACAGCATGATGACTGGTATTTCTGGGAATTGGCTCCTATACTCTTGGACCTCTTTGACTTCATCCAGGCTCTATAGTGGGCAGTAGCATCTGATCTGTCATCTCTCACATCAGTGTGGCACTTTTGAATGCAACACAGCCACATGTTAAATGCATTTCCTTCAACTCTGTCATTTTCCTTTGCTTTTTTTTGTGACTGGGAGTGTCTCAGTGTGGAATTCATATTAAATTTCCATGGAAATCCAAGCAATGTATAAATTTGTCTAGCCTGCAGGCCTGGATCATGTCCCATGATGCAGTGCTGCTGCTGTTGCAGTAACAATAATAGCTAATACTCTAATGGATCCAGGAATGCTGGGAGATATAAGTGTTTCCAGATGTGGAATGAAGCACAGATTTACACAATTATGCTGTCATCTATGAAGGGGTCCATGTCAAAATGTAAGTTCACTAGCATGATGAGATGTAAATGTGAATTTTTTTTTAATTTTGCAGCAGCTTTGGTGATTTTGAAGCTTAAAATGAGGGCAGATAAGAGTGATGCAGTCATGAGGTTTACACTGAAGGCCAAACATGTGTTATGTAAGTGCATTAAACAAGGTTATTGGTAATTAGGTTTGTTTGCCATAATAATAACACAGCGTTTAATGTTTAACGCTCCTCCTCTGGTTGCAGCTGTCTGTTGGCTGGATGTTTGGTCACTGTGGTGACAGTTAGATGTAGATGTCTATATAGTTTCTGTGTAGATGAACACAAAATCCCCATTGTTTTTGTGAAGACATCTAATAGGAGAAATCATGGGTTTTCCCCTTTCAATTTCAAGGATTCCAAAAAAGGCTCATTGAATAATATCTTTAAATAATACTTTACTGTATTTTATGGCAAGCAATGGATCTTGTATTAAAATAAGAAATATTTTGTGAATTATCTGACTTACAGTCACAAAAGCCTGTTATGTAAGGGTTCATTTGTCATTTGTGTCTGAACATTGTCGAACCCATTGTTTTTTGTGGTTGTTGGTGTATAATAATAATAATAATAAGGATTTTAATACTTCACTAGTTTGTGTTTTTAGTAAATTTTTACTGTAAATTTAAGTTAAATCCATAAAACCTAAAAATGTTGCTACCATATTTTTTTCTTTTTTTCAGTAGCTTAATTATCAGGCGCAAATTTTTCTTATTTTATTTATTTTTTTTCTTGCAAATCCTGGTGGCAGTTTCCAGTTTCTCACTCTGATACTGACAGTCTAGTGTCAGATAATGCAAGGTAAGAGTTTTCTCACTGCTCAGTTGTTCAAGAGCTTCCCTCTTTCAAAAGAGCCAACTCTCCATACCACTGGAATCCAACCAGAACCATGCTGACTGACATATTTAACCGAGTCAGAAGTTTTCTCATTTTTCATCATTAAAACATCCACAGTAGTGGGAATTTTTCGGTGTATGTCAGTGAGGTGATGCATATGCAGTATATATGTTGGCACTGTGACCCAACAGGTCACGATGTGCTTTGGATTCAAGGCTGATGTGGTCTTCAGGGGTCAGAGCTATCAGAATGAGATATGTGCATATCCCCTCACCTGTGGGATGGGGGAATGGGGCCCCTCGGGGAAAGATCTCACAGAGGATATGCAACATGTTGCACCGACCCGTGAACACATCCGTGAGCACACAGCAGAAACGATAAGCTCTAGAATGGTTAAAAAGTAACAACTGAAAGAAAATTGAAACTGGCAGGGATCCGCTGTTACCATCTCTCTAGAGAATGTTTGTTTAAAGTTATCGACTGACACTACACCCGTAAATGAATGAATAATGTTGAACCGGAGGTGGCGATAGTGTCACGTCTGTGATGAAACACCTTGATCTTATTGATTTAGTGTCCCAGTGACAACATGATTATTGCTTTGTGGGTTTGACGTGATACACAGTTCAGCAGATATGCATTTTTTTATTGAGTAAGGACACATTAAATTGATCAAACATGACTTTTTACACTTATACATTGTTACAAAAAGAATAAAATAATGTAAAAATAAATCCTGCTCTTTTGAACTTTCAGTTTTAAAATTAATTGATAATAATAAGAAATAAGCACCCAACTTGCATATTAGAATGATTTCTGACAGATCATGTGACACTGAATACTGATGCTGAAAATTCAGCTTTGCATCATAGAAATAAATGTAATTTTAAAATATATTTATATTGAAAACTCAAAATGAACATAGGTATCTTGATACTTTATGGGTGTCAAACGTTAGGGAAACATGTCTATAGTTAATATGATGAACACCTGGATGACGTTTTCTGATGCCATTTGTAAATGTAGCTTAAGTGTCCAGAAAATTTTGAGGCGACTAGATCTCATGACATCAACAGTCACACTTAGTTGCAGTTGCTTTCATACAGCAGCCGTGTGTAGCTGTTGTCTTTCAGGCTTCACTGGTGTAGGACACACACATGGCACTGCTGGCTGAGAGTTTAAACATGGCTTGTCACTGACAGCATGATTGATTGTTCATGGGTCAGCTTTCAGTTTAGGTTACTTTATCCAGTCACATCTGTCTGCTTTTCTTCCTTGACAGATCTTCTCAGAAATACAGCGTTCTATAGCGGGCCGAACCAGCAGGTCCTCCTCGATGAAAGGCAGGAAAGCCCTGGAGGAAAGTCTCATGCTGAAATGTCACATGTGAAAGCAAAACATGTGGAGTTTTCTGAGGTTATGTCTTCTGCTCCCAAATTTGATTCTTTGGGAATCATGTGTGCCCCCCCCCCGACGACATGAGGAATTTTCCATAGAGTAGGCAGAAACATCATGTTGCCTTCTAAGATCCCTCATTTCTAAGTAAGCATTGCACGTGTCCTTCACAGAGAAGGCAATCTCGGAATGCAGTCAGTGAAACACTCAGTGAAAATATTTGTCCAAGATGACAGACAATTTGAGAGAAATATAGATATATATATTAAGCATATGTGGTAGATTATATATCCATTTCCTGTTATATAACTTTTCCCTCTAGATCGGTTTTCTTAGAGACTCTTGGGAAATGTGTTTTCACTTTAAAACATGCTAGGCTATGCATTAACCTGTGTCCTTCAGCCACAAAAAGAGCAAGTCACACTCTGTTTCACACTATTATGGGTGTAGATTTATTATTAGCCATTGGTTAGTCCCATACGATACCAACAGCGTCGCCTAAAGAGAGCTGCTTTAATGGTGTTCTGATTGAAAGCAGCTTAACGTGTGCGTGTAAGGCACAGTGAGTCGTTTGTGGGTTTTTAAGCAGTGAGGAAGGTGTGAAATATTTTCATTGAGGATGTGTTGTGGGCAACAGGCAGCGCTTGGATAATTTGAGACTCTGGACCACAAAGCAATGCTTTGTAAACCAATTCAAGTGTGTTTTCATGATGCAACCTTGCATGTTACGTCAACTTTTTTGCGGTATCAAGAAAGTAGGTATTGTGACCTTTTCTTTCATGTGACTGGGACAAATTTTCCAGACGAATACACAAACAAACATGAACCCTGGATGCTAATGTAATGAGACCGGCCCTCTGGAGGCTGTTCGGCATGGTCACATGAGTCTGTCACTGTTAGGCATCTGTCCATCCTGCCGTCCGTAGAAATGTCAGACTCAGGAGAGATGTTTGATGTATTCTGAGATTATTTTTGTAGGCTGTTTGACTCGTACAGAGACTATCCTGTCTCCTTGATTGTGCATTTTGTGCATGCAAATGCACAAAATAATTTATATTCTTCTTCTTGTCTTTGAACTGTTTGTTTGCCACTCAGATTTTCTGTTTTTGACTTTCACTAGGGAATCGCTGCATTTTTGTATTTTCATAAACAGAATTACTTTCCACGTTTGCTAAAAATTACACTTTATCTTACATTCTCACACTATCACATTCCATGCACTTAAACAATAATTAAATGATATTAATATTAATAGTGTGAGTGAAACTTTAAATTGTTTTGCTTATTTAAAATTTAAAATCAATTTCTCATCAAATTTTTTTTCATGTATTGTATATCAGGTTTATTATAATTAAGTAAAACTAAAACATTTTCATTATTTTTGATAAAATAAATATGAACTGATATATAAATATAAATAATAATAATAATAATAATAATAATAATAATAATAATAATAATAATAATAAAAAAAATAAACAAAAAAAATAAACACACAGAAACTACTAAAAAAGACAAAAACACTAAACTAAAATTAAAAAAACTTACTAAAATAACAAACTAAATAAATTTGAATTTTTTTAAAAAAAGTTTATAAAAATATATGGTACACAGACATATTTTAAAAATACATATGGTAGACATTTTTAAAAAACGAATAAAAATGAAAAAACAATAAAATTGAAAATAAAGAGTACCAGCCCAAAGCCCCTAGTTCCTGGGTAAAGCTTAATACAATTTTGCTCTGAGTGGTTTCTCCCGCTCTGAACTGTTTTACTGAGCTGCTTGTTCCCCTGCAGGATAAACATGGTACTGCATGAGGCCATAAACACCCCGGTGGAAGTATCTCAGACATTACATGGCCTTCAGAGCAGGATGAGTCATGACACAGCCACATAAATCTGAAGTCAACCTGCCCGAGAGATTCTTCTCAGCACAGACACACACACACACAGATAATAAAACCTAATGCTTTTTTCAGCCGCTCCAGCAGTCATTTGACAAACTGGACGTTCCACTATAATATGACACCAGTGCTTTGTGCCGGGGGCCATAACTCCCATGATGCTTCTTCACACACACACACACACACACACACACACACACACACACACACAGACAGAGAGAGAGAGAGGGAGAGAGAGAGAGCGAGAGAGACAAAGGCCTGTCTCCCTCTAGCTGTTTGTTAACTCACTGACCAGCAGAGCAGGAATTTGCACTCATGTTTCTAGCAGTTTGAACTGTATTCAGTATGAAAGACATTCCAGCTCATGTGACTACAGCAGCCATGTCTAAAGTTGTCAGCCATTTCGGTGCTTTCCAGAGCTGCAGCTGCCCAATTTAGGCCATTTCAATGCCCTGCCCTGCCCATACCAACACTACCCCAACCACACTCTGTACACACACATATTCACACGTCCTCTAACTTTAGAGTGTGATAACCAAAAGACACAATTAAAGAGCACTGGTATAATCATACAGTAACGTGCTGTATAAATCTGAGTGACTTCAAGGTCAGTCTGACAGGGCAGAATGCCTGCAGTATAATCATCTATCATTTTGAATGCGCTATAAATTCCCATGAAAATACCTGGTGGCCTCTTTTATGATTACAGGCCAGTGATGGTAATGAGAGAATCATGGAAATTGTTCACAAGTGGGGAAAATGGGTTGGTCTCATAGCAAATGTGCAGTTTTATCTTGTTGCTAGGATGGGAATACATCAAATATACATCATTGGATACAGTTAAAATCAAGCATGGAAGATTTGGCATAGGGTAATAGAGGAATATGAGTTTGTCAGAGAAATGTCAAATGTGTGGGCATGTGTTTGGACTACATCCAGTTACTGAGCTGCATTATTGCTAAATCATAAAAAAAGGGTTGAAAAAGGTGTTATATTAAATATATTTAATTAAGTTAAAATAAAAGTTATAGTACAATATATTACATTTTCAAAATAAAAAATGTCAATTATAACCAAAATTTAATTTTTATTTAAACTACTTAACACCTCTTTCCAGCTCTTTTATGTTACATGCCATGGTACAGCCAAGGAAAAGAAGAAAAAAAAAGAAAAGTAAAACATATATTTAATGAATATTTAAATGTCATGAATACATGTATGAATACTGTAATTAATTAATTATTTAATGTAATGAAAATATATATATTTTTAAGTGAAATAAAATTATACTATTGTAATTTTAAAATTTAAATGATAAATTATAAAATGTTAAATATAATTAAGTATATAAAAATTAATTTAATTATAAATTAAACAAGTAATTAAAAAACTTTTGCATTAAATACAAAACAATTAACCTTCTAATATTTTTTTCACTTTCTTAGCTACAAAATATAGCTCATCTTTGTTTTACATGCATTATTACCAAATCAATATAGCAAAATCCCCAAATAAAAAAATATATATTTTCATGAATATTTAAATGTAATGAATATATTTAATAAAGTGAAATAAAATAAATTAAAACAAAAGAATAATTACAAATGTTAAATAAAACTTCAAATGAGCTTACTGTACATTAATTAAATTAAAATTAAATTAAGCCACCTAATATATTTTCATGTTCTAAGCCGCAACAAATCCAAAATGAAAATCAAACAGGATGAAAAAGGATAAAAAATATATGTGATGTTATATATATGTGACGGAAATGATGTTAAATTTTACATTAAAAAAATTAAATCAAATGATACTCCTTAACATCTCTTTCATCTACCCTCCACGCCACGACACACAGCCAAGCTTTGAGAGATGTTTCTGTGGGCACACTGAGTTTACATCATGCCAAAGCCTCGGTCTGCTCGAGTCCTGTTTGTCTGAGGTCATGTTTTCATAGGAAGGAACTACAGAGAGAGAGCTCAGGGGAGATATAGAATAAACGAGGGAGGAATAGAGAGAGAGAGAGTGAAACAGGGTGATAAGATGGTGCTGGAAAACTGAACTGACAAACACAGACCTCCACCCTGAGCTCAGGAACCTGCTCCACAAACCCTCTGCTCCTGCATTTACAGTTCTGTCTCCCCTTTTCTCTCTTTATTGTTGTTTCCAGGACAGATAGGGACAGCGAGCCCTGAGCCCAGCTCTGCAGATAAACTCTTTATCAAAGGACAGAGGGGGACATTGTGTGTGTGTGTGTGTATGTGTGTGTGTGTGTGTGGCTTTTGTGTATTCTGCATGTTATTTCTAGAGCAATTTTTGGAGACTATGAGTGTGTGTGTCATTGCTGGACTCGTCCTGGGTTAATGCAGAACATCATGACCCACTTTATAGAAGTGACACCCCAGTTGTCCAGCTCTGTGTCCCTGTATCCCAATAAAACCCTCACCTTCACTCATAAATGAGGACAAACTGGCTTTCTTTTTTTAAATTATAAAATGTTTTTAGGCAAAGTTGCTGTGATTATGATGACAAAAAACTTACTTCATTATTTAGTGTAAGAAAAATAAATAATTACTTAAAAAATTCAATGTTTAAGATTTTTAATTAAGGACGTCACTGTATGTCTCCAAAGAGTGGTTTCATCAGATTTAGCTCCCTTTTGGGGACAATTTTGGTCTAAAACTACAGTTAAATGCAAAAAATGTAATAATAATAATAAAAAAAATACAATTCATGATTTATATGTTTGTATGTAAAGCTGCTGCTATTAAAAAATAAATAAATAAATAAATAAATAAAATAAATAAAAACAACAACAACAAAAAAAATTACTTTCAATTGAGAACATCCCTGAATGTTCCCAAAGGGAGGTTGGGTCAGATTTAGTTCACTTTTGGGGACAATTTTGGCCTAAAGCTATAGTTGAGTCCACACGAACATTCCCAAAATGCCAAAAAAAAAAAAAATTAAAACTTTCCCAAAAAATTCCCCTAAAAAAGTATACAAAGAAAAACAAAATACTTTTTGCTTTTTTGTGTTAGAAAATAATTCATAAATGGAAAAACTCACTGTGTTTTCACTCACTGAGTTTTCAACTGAAGACATTCAGGGACGTACCTTAATTGAAACAAATGTATTCTTTTTTTCTAACATAAAAAAAAATATATATTAATTGTCATAATTACATCAGCTTTAAATATATATATATATATATATATATATATATATATATATATATATATATATATATATATATATACATATATATATATATATATACATACACACATACAGTATATAAACAATGTTTTTATGAAAAGCCGCTGTATGACAATTAATTGGGAGGGAGGTTTGTTCAGATTTAGCTCTTTTGGGGAGAGTTTTGCTGCTGAGCTAAAGTTAAATCCACACTCACACACACACACTCACACATTCTCAAATCTCTCTCATCATGAAGTTACTCCAATGACAGCCCACCAGGACACTGTGTCTGATCATTTACTCATCCTTGTGTCGCTACAGGAAATATAAAGAATGCTTGGCGGGTTCATGGGAAAGCAAATGTAGGGATTTTATTGTGAAGCTTAAAGTGTCAAATAAACATTTCCTGTTCTCTAACTCCTCACACATTGGTATGAGGAGCGGGGATGATATTAGTTTGAATTCTTTAAGAGTAGAGTCTCCCTTGGGCTCCATTTTGACTTTGCACAGTCTTGTACTTTGCCAAACAGGGTGTGTGTGTGTGTGTGTGTTTTATGCTACCCAGAAGACGAGTTTATTGCTCAGAGTTTGCTTTTCCATCTTATGGAGGTCTCATTTATGTCTTTGCCACAAATGTATCTCCTACAAGCAGAAATGTTATCTCTCTAACAGAGATGCATGCCTGATTTTACTTTATCAAAAGTCTCAATTTCCACTCAATTTAATCTCATTTTTGCCTATAAACAATTGAGATATTAACAAACCCATTGTTTTGTGGTTTTATGTCTGTTAAGCTTTATTGTCATTTATGCTAATATATATTCGTAAAAGTTAATCATACTTACTATTAGCTGATATACACATTTAAAACTGAGTTTTTCTCTTCTTGTGAAAAAAACAGACCGCTTTTGGTGACTCATCCTGCACTCACTTGTTTCGTCCAATCAAATGCTTTCTAAAATGAGAATGTCGCTCCCCCTGATAACAACTACAGTATATCTGACTACCAACATTAAATAGCAAATCCTGTTGAAGTCTGTGATGTAAATGCAAACTGTTGGCATTGTTCCTGTTTCAATACAGGAAAGCTCTTTTCTCCTATGGGTATATAAAATCTATAACGCTATACTTTTTTCATGATGGCAAGAAGCAGGATGTCACTGAAGGTTATGAGTGAAAACAAAAGGTCACATACTAACAGAAAACACATTTGGCTTCATGTGAGTGTGTATATATAGAATGAGAGAAGAGAAACTGGGATTAACTTTGTCAAATGTCTCATTTGGTGAGCCATGACCTCAAAAGAAGAACCAAGGGTTTTTTTCTATTCACTATTTCTGAATCTAAATCAGCTTTTTTCTCAGCATCTATTTAGCCACATCCGCATGAAAAAATCAAATTAAGTCAACCACACAGTAAATGCACAAACAACACACCGTTTCCCATCCTCCTGTATGAACACAATAGCAGCAGCAGTGACACACTGGAGAGTCACTGTGCCAGGAAGTTAGTGCAGGTGACAGTCTGTTTGTGAGCAAATTACTCAGTGAGTTTTTAATAGTTTATTACAGTTTCGCAGCGTCTTTTTAGAAACCTATATTTTAGAAAGTATGAACCTGAATTGTTTTGATCAAATATTTTAATCAAAATCCATATAATAATAATAATATTAATCAAATAAATAAATGAAAAATAAATGCATACATAAATAAATGATGACCATATAGTTGTTGTTATAATTTATAATTCATTGATTTATATATAATGATATTAAAATGTACAAAATTAAATTAAACATTAAAACAGTTGATTATAAATAAAATAAATAAAAAACAAACACACATAAAATAAATAAATAAATAAATAAATGATGATTTAATAATAATAATAATATTAATTAAAGTTGTTAAAAATAATAATAATAAAAGAAGTAATTATAAATAAACAAAAATAAATGAAAAATAAATACATAAATGAAGATGATGATGATTATACTACTACTACTACTAATAGTTGTTGTTACAATTAAGTATTTATTTATTTGCTCATTTATTTATTATAACAATCAATAATAATCATCACCATTATTTATTTATTTTATACTCATTACAAATGTAAAATATAAATATATATATTTATAATTATTTTGTTATTATTATTAACACTATTTATGTATTATATTTATTTATTTTATTATTATTACCTTTAATTTTTGTGATCATGTGAATGTTGTGGAATAAGTATCTGTGTGTGTGAGGTCACAGGGTTCATGAGGTGTGACAGTTGCCACAGGCTCTGTGGGCGGGAAAGGGGCGTGTCCTATCACATTCCCCTCGCCTCCACTTTGCCCGTGTTTGATATGAAGTGAAGATGTTCCAGTGTTTATAGCAACTGTGTTCATAAACATAGCGTGACCCTTTTCAAATCCAAACAGCCCACGATATGCCCAACGGATAACTTCACATAGACAGAAATCTGTTATTTCACAAATGCAGACACGTTGTCAGTGATAAAAGGCCCAGTTTTATTAGTTTATACAGACTGAAACCGTCCATGTGTAGTCTGTCAAACATGCTCTCGCAAGCACTTATTTTCTCAATGGGGGAATAAACAACGGCTTGAGGATCAGGCATAGATTTGTACTTTAGTATGCTTCACTACAATATAGGCTTCTAGTGTACACTATAAACAAGAAGTTAATATATTCAATTAACTTCCATTTTAGACAATATTGCTAGTTTGTTTATTTTTGCTCTGCCTTAAAAACAGTTCTAAACAAAGACAAAGCAGAATGAATCGTTAAGCATCTCCAAAAAACACATAGTAGTGATGTTTTGTTCCTGAATGAATTTGTGTTGTTGAACAAATTGGTTGAGTGAATAATTCAATGACTCACTCATAAATGAGTAATTTCAATGTCTACTTTCAAAGGCTGTGTCTTTAAATTGATCAAATAGACAGTTTAGCTCCTGAATGTATCAATGTGTTTTAAGAATTGGGTGATGATTCAAGAAAAAAAAATTTATGTTTCAAATGACTCACTCATAAAAACAAGTCACATATCGCCACCTACTGGTAACAAAGTAACTTGTAGCAAGAATTAATGGTTAAAAAGTCTGCACTGCATTTGTTTTTTTAAATCTTGTACTTTTCTCATATTAAGTCTTACATTTATTTTTCCAATAAAATAATATTAGGCAAATACTTCAAAAGCTGCCTAAACAAACTTGAACAGGGCAATATAAATGTTAAATATTAACTCCCTCTGATTTTTATGAGGCATCTTAAAATGTTTCTACTCCATGTGTTTTTTGTCCCCTACAACTGCAGGGGAACTGAGGTTTACTGTATCTAACATTCCCAGAATTCCCTGGGCCCCCACTGACCTGTCAACACATTCCTAAAGCTCCATTCACTCTCTAATTAGCTGGGACATCAATGCATCCTGGTCCTGATTGGCTCACTTCTGAAAGCTCTGAGGCAACATAGAACTTTACCAGCTCTGTTTACACGGATCCCCCGTTGCCGTGACGACACTGATGGTGAATGTTGCAATGCAGCGAGTGCCTTGAAGTTCTGTCATATTCTTATGTAACTGTGCATGTGTTGATTGATTCTGGCATTTCTTTACATTAGTCATTCAGAGCCTCATATTTTTATTGCTCAGAATTAGAGCCAATAAATATGTGGTCAGAGGTCACGCTATCCATATGAACCGCCAGCGTGTCCAACAGGAAGGAAGTCTGTGTTTTATAGATGTTTAAAGGCCAAATGGTAAAATCAGCACTTTAAATTTCGCTCATTTTACACCGTTGCCACAGGTCAGTGAGTACAGTAGCTTTCATATCAACTGAAATGTATAAAACGGTTTTAATGTTATCCCAGCATGTCAGAGCACAGAATGGCAAAAAAAAAAAAAGCCTTGTAGCCATAAAATCGCACAATAGTATCATCATAACATGAATCCTGTAGAGACAGAAAGCCCTTTGTTTTACGACACACCCCATACCGGTGTCAAGAAGAAAGGGCTTTTATGAAAATCTTTCATAACTAATAATGGCTTTGGGGGAAACATCGATCCAATGCTTCTTTTGTTTTAAAGTTTCTAAATGAACAGTATAATGTCATTGTAAGTAAACAGAACTTATTCTCAGTTCATGGGATAGTGCTTCTGGTTTAAAAGGTGAGTGGTTCATAATTTGAAAATGAATGGATGAAAGAAAGGAAATCATGAGAGATGGATCTGACCCAGTGGGCCGGCAATGTGACCATTTCCTGACATCAAAATAATTCTTAATTCACAGACTAAACTAAGAATACAAGAGTTGGTCAGTTTCCCACAAGATACATCTGCTGGATCATTGTTGGTGCTTTCAGTTGCAGTATTTGTTTTTTTTTTTCATTAGAAAGTTTCATTAATAAAATTTTATTTTTTTATTTTTTTTTATTTTTTTTGCTTTTTAGCATGTTTCTGTGTGTTTGTTTGGCTGTTCTGGGTGGTTGCTAATAAACTAATAAAAATACAACAAAACATTTTTTTTAGCATTTTAAATAAATTCAAGTGAAAATAATAAAATATAAAAATAAAATCTTATTGTTTTGACTAATAGATTTAAGCGTTTTTTTTTTTTTTGTTACGTGAAGGTCATATTAACTATTTTTCAAATGTGTTCATTTATATATTTTATCATCTTTATAAATTTTAACACATTGGAAATCTGTCATAAAATATAAAATATTAGATGTTTAAAACTAAGATCATCTCAAAATAATCACAAAACATTTAAATATTTATTTCATAAAGTATTATAGTACATTTTCATTATCATTTTTAAGTTTAAAAGTGTCAGTGAAAACTTGAGATGAAATATGATATAATAAAATATATTTTTATTATGTGTCATTTACAGGATAACTTTTTTACACACATAAACATGGTAGGCCTATATATGCTGGTGTTTGTTCAGACCTCCTCTGTATCTGCACGTGATGTGGGATGTGGTTGCCCAGAAAAGAGGAGTAAAAAGAAGACGGAGCAACGAAAGTTATTTGTTTGAGTAAACCCTCCTCACCCATTCCCACTTGCTATTGGACGTGAGAGCAGCCAATGAGTGGGTGGGGAGGTGGACTTCCTGTGGACCAGTGACACAGGCCCCACATGTAAAATATTCCTGACCTCTCCCAGGGTGTTTATTTTAGAAAGAAAAATAGCCTGTGCGTGTGGTATTTGGATGCTTGCCTGGTCTTAGTTTTCCTGCATTGTGATTTTTTTTTTTTTTACAAAACAGGCTCTTCTTATGTCACATCACATGTATGAAACATGTATGTTTGGAAGGGGCGGGACAGTGTGAATGACAGCAGATGCACATCAGAACACTTAGTTCTGGTGTAGATAAGATGTCTGCTGGCGTAAGCGGGTGTTGGGACACATTCTTGAACTCCATTGATCTTATATTTATAGAGTCACACATGCATGTAGATGCAATCTTTCTCAACCTACATGTCTTTAACAGGTCCTGTAGACAGTGATAAGGGCATGTTTAGAGAACCAAGATCAAAAAGAAGAATCAGGAAACACATGAAGTGAAGCAAAAGTGTTGGACTGATTTTGAGATTTGGTAGAAAGGTTTCAAGGGCTCTTGATAGATAAGAAAAAAAAGGTATGAGCAAGAAAGGATTTGGGTGATGACTTTTTAAAAAATTTTAGTGGTTTGAGAACAAAAATATCTACAAGTTACATTAATGTTTTTATATATTTGGCACTAAAGTAGGCTACATATTAGTCTTATTCCTGTAATGTTCTAATTTTCAGGAGACTTATTGATTATAATATTAATATATATATATATATATATATATATATATATATATATATATATATATATATATATATATATATATATTATAATATTTTAGTTTATTAATATAATAATAATAATAGTTAATAAAAAATGTACTGTAAAAAAGATTATGTAAACAAGGATATCTAGCGCCCCCAGATTGTCAAAACGAACATTGCAGATTGAAAAATCAATAGTGAAATGCTGCCATGTATTGGTAGAAACGGGAAACTAAAATGTCCATTTCAATACTTAAATTCTACAAACGGTACGTCAGTGCATTAATTTATCATGACAAACTTTTTTTTACAAATATTCATATAGTTCTGTAGTCCATTTAAAAAAATAAGGCCATAAATTTTATGTTGGCAATTGCCAACATCCATGAAGAAGACTTTAAAGTTATATTTTAATTTATATATATTTATTATGTATATTAGAATTTTCATATTACAGCTTATGTATATAATAATGTTCTGTTGGAAGATTTTTATGTATAAATGATATAAATAGGTAATTATATACTTATATTTTTTGTGTATGAAATAAACTATTTGTGTGAAAAAAGGGGAGAAAACTCAAGAATAATTATTTTAAAATATTATCATCATCATTATTATTATTATTATTTTAATTAACTGGGTTCATTTACCATCTGCACTGAGAACTTCTCTGGCTTTGAAGGGTCTTATTTCACAGAGTACAGATGTTGCTGGAAACCACTGATATTTCTTCTAAGGATGATGGTAGATGGCTTCTTGTTTTCCTCCACTGAAAATATTCCAGCACATTGTAGGTGAATTAATACATCTAAAATGAGTATGCATGAGTCTGACAATGTTCTTTTATACGATAGACCCAGTAGATGCATGCCAGAGCTTTATCCAACAGAAGCTGCATATATACCATAAAAGGTGGATTCAATGTCATTCGATGCTAATTACAATAGCAGAAAATAATTAGATTTTATTTTTATTATTGATTTCTTTCTCTCAGCCTGCAGAACCTCTCAACATGAATCATTATGCCACTAAGAAGAGTGTAGCAGAGAGCATGCTGGATGTGGCGCTGCTGATGGCAAACGCCTCTCAGCTGAAAGCCGTCCTGGAGCAGGGCCCCGAGTTCAACTACTACCTCACTGTCATCGTCCTCATCGCCGCGTCGCTCTTCTTCCAAGTGCTCGTGGGGGCTCTCTTTGTCCACATGGGTGAGAGTGAAATCCATCATGTATTATACACAAAATCTGTAAGGGATTTTAGAGGGTTCATTTTGGTTAGCACAAATCCAAATCAGATGTTTTATATTTAGTGATTCCTTTTCATGCAATCTTCCCTTTTCAGCACGCAAAAACCTGAATGATGTGGCTAATCAGAGGAAGCTGGACATAATAAACAATGTAGCAACTGTGCTGGTGTTTCTCACCGTCATCATCAACATCTTCATCACCGCTTTTGGAGTGCAGAAGACAGGTCTCTATCCTAAGCAGTAAACTGTCTGTGAGATAACACAGGTGATACAGAAGAAATTCCAATGTTAAATTTGTATGCCACAATATAATAAGCAAATTGACTGTTTCTTTCATGTTGTTCAATTTTAGGGTCTCAGTAAATGGTTATGATGAAAGTCACATTCTTCAGACCGGTCCAATCATAGAAGACACATAATTAGTTTATGTTCTTTTTTATTTATTTCTACAGAGGGCATTATATTAAAGTGTCTATAAAACAACATACATTTTTCATAGACTGTCTAGTGATTTATATTACCCAAAGGCAAAACTATAATCAAATAACACAAATTCATCATCTAATATGTGTTCTATACTTCATACTGTCCCAACTATTCATAAACTTTATTATGAAATATTCAACTGTTTACCATCCAGTTTAATCTATTTAAATGATCTCTGGCACCTTTTCTGTAAAAAATGTCTATGGAATGTCCACATAAAAAATGTGTGTGTGTGTGTGTGTTTTATACAGTACACAACGATGGAGATCATAATACAGAACAATCTATAAATATTTGGCCTTTTTTGAAATATTGTTAATCTTTATTGCTCAAAGTTTGTAGCTGTAGGTATACCACTGTTAACGTTTGACAAAATATCCAAGGCATGTCGGTAACTGTAGTGGATTTCTTAGCCATAACTTTGTCACCAAGGATTCAGGTTTAGATTAAGACTTCAGTTCCCCATTGAGAGCCTCTGCATTATCCTGTCTGCTCATGTTTTGTCTTACGTGGACGACCAGGGTTTTTGGGTGACTTGAATGTATTAATGCCATTGTGAAGCTGCAATATTCAAGAAATCACAGATTTGGAACGACCAGCTTTTTATGGCTGAAAGGGTCATCCCTTTGGCCTTCATCTGGACTGCTTCCTGTTGCAGGATTTCAGTCACATTAGAGCAGCCTGCCATCGTGCAGTCTCAGTGAAAATTAGAGGAATGCTGCCTGGTTTGTCATATATTAAAGGAAATTAGCACCATGTGCCAGATTAACACCAATAACTTGTATGCATCTGTAGTGTTCTCTAATTTTGATCAGAGTTCTGTGTCAAATATCTAATTTAAGTTTTTTATGCAGTGACCTTGAAATTTAGTAAATTGCTTTAAAAACTGCCCTTCTACTCCTGTTAGGATAACTTCAAATATGACTAAGCAGTTACCTTGAAATTTAAAAACTGTAGAAAACTGTAATTTTGATCTCTCAACTGTATTGAAGAGCTCTACTGACCTCTAGTGGACTATATCTGTCATAGAAACAGGCAAATGGAAATAAAAATAATATAAAAAAAAATCCCTTTCAAGTTTTAAATGTAAAGTAAATTTGACTTGAGGTTTTACTTATAATAACTAAAGCATTAATAATAATAGTAATAATAATAATAGATCAGCATTAGACAGTACAGTTCAAGTATTAATGTAAATGGAATTGGTTTGAAAAAGCTTTCAGTAAGAATAATAATGTAATTTCCTAATAATGCTGATCTGATGATAATGCATCACATACTTAAAGGAATGAGACTAGAGCCTAATTTTATCAAATTTCCTTGGGTAAGGGAACATAATATTATATATATATAATATTATGTTCTATAATTTTGTAATGAGTATCATATGAATAAAAAAATTAAACAAATAAAAAAATGCTCATGTCAAGAAAAAAGGAATGTAAATTATCTGGGCAGCATTTTGGATAAATCTCTTTGCTCTTTGTATATATGATTGATGATGGTATGAAAAACTTTATATATATATATATATATATATATATATATATATATATATATATATATATATATATATATATATATATATATATATATATACACAATGTGATTATACACACACATACACACACACACAAAATTTGACTTATAAAATGATTTATGCACTACAGTTCGCTAATAGTAATAAAGAAGTGTGGTGGCACTGATCATGTGAACTCACTTGTGTAAAAGATTCACTATTTCTTGAAAAAAGAAAAATGCAAATATTAAATATAAATATTAAAATTCTATATATATATATATACATACATATATATATATATATATATACATATGTGAACGCACTGCTATAAAACGTCAACGACTTCTTAAATAAATAAATAAATAAATAAAATGATCTCATACATTTGAACCCCACTGTACATAACCAGCATATCATCGTCTCTGTGGTGCCACCTCGCATAAGAAGTGCAGAAGAGCTCGTGTACGTCACGACGGTCATGGAGGCCAGTGTCGGGCACGCGCATCCCGGTTTGTTACGTCACTTGAAGCGCCCTGGCTGGTAGATCTGGCAAAGAGAGGGAGAAAACGACAGAAGTACTCTAAAACAGGGCTATCAGCTCTCAAAGTGATAACGGTCCGTCTACAACAATAGATACAGGCACAGCCATCTCACCAAACCGGACTAACCTCTTGTGGAAGAAGGTAAGGAGCTTTTGAAAGTGATTTACCTCTGCTGAAGAGTCTGAACTGCTCGGACACAGCCCATTGATAGTGTGGGATTATGTGGAGAAATATCTGTATATTGCACACTAACGGTCTATATACGTTCGTATGCGCCCAGACAAACTAGAAGCAAGGCAAATAAAGCTGATATTAAACACTATGCGCACGAGAGACTGTTCAAATGAAACGCTGTTGCGCCAGTAAGCAATGGAGGAGCAGGAGGGAAAAGAAGAGAAATACACACGTATTTCGTGTAAGAGAGTAGTCTCGTTCCCAGGGGCGAGTTTATGATTCGACATAAACAGCTCTAGTGAGGCAATCTGGACACTATTGTGTGGTAAAAACCGCTGCGAATCCGTCCAAAGCTTCAGTCCAGGCGGTGTCAAGCCCTGTGACTGCATGCATGTGCATTTCAGACTTTCATCCCTGATTACTTTGCTTATTTCCCTCGCAGAACAGATTTAAAGCGTCCGCGAGGCGGTTACTAAATATCCGCGAATTGTTACAAAGTATCTCCCCACTCTCTGTGACGTCAGCAGGAAAATATGTATCGGTTACAAAATATCTCTTCTTTAGAACAGACACAAAGTATCTCCCCGCTGGGGAAATATTTACACTAATTCCAAACGGAGAAGTTGTGTTTATTTCTGAACAAAACAAACCCTCAAACACAGCAGTTTTGTTTAAAAGCAGATGATGTTGTTACAGGGACCCTGCAGGTAGTTCAATCGAGTGTCGTTCCCGACTGATTCTCGTTTAGAATAATTTGATTGGCTCCCCTGAGAAGATCCAAGAGCCCCTCCCTTAACATTTTTAACCACAGTATTTAATTTAACAAAATATATATTTATATATTATGTAATTCTATGTATTTATACTGTTATATTAAAAATGGATGTCTTCGTAATGTGATGTTTGTTACAATTCTGTTTTTATTAGCTCATATTATAGATGACACATGGAATATTTGTTCTGAATTATTAAATATTTAAAAAATATATTTTTTTAATTTAATTTAAAATTCTAAATGGAAAAATAATTTGTTATTAAACTTTTTTTTGAGTACTTGGACCTTTAAATTGATGTTGGTTGTAAATTACAGTAAAAAAACAAAACCTGACAACTTTTTTTTGTTTTGTTTAAAGATGATCTGGATGTTAGAGGTGTTCATGTATTACGAATACAAGAAATATCAATCATATATATTAACTAGTGATCCAACAGGTGTCTCTCACATCAGTGCTTTAAGTTGTTGTTTCAGTACTATATTGTGTGGCTGATCCTTTGTTTTTGTAAGGTTGTTTTTGTGGTTGTTTTAATGTTCCCCCAGGTCTAATCACATGACGTCACGTTTTGCTGTGAATATTGTCAGCAGAATAGACTCATAGTTATTTGATAACAATGCTGAGCATGTGCTTTCTTGCTTTATCTGCTGTGTGGATCTCAGCAGGATTCTTCAGTTGCAACATTAGGTCTATGTGTTCAATCTGCTGGATCAATCCTGTGTATGTGTTTGTCATGGTCTGACTGGGCAGCTTGTGTCAGGAAGCTGGACTCGAGGTCTTTCTGATATAGAAGGATTAGTGTAATGTCATGCCGACCTGGTGTGAACTCATACACGAACAAACATGCATGACTAGCATTTTATTTATTTTTTTAAATTGACGAATACTGAAACCTGCATCTGAGCAGGGTGACTGATACCTGATCACAAATTTATTTATTAGAATTGTATTTTTTAAAATTAATTTATTTTGTATTATTTATGATGTATTTTTTTATGATTTTAATTTATTTATTTATACAAATATATGTACAATATTTTAATGATGGCAGAAAAGATTCACTTAAAATTGAAAACACAGTTGAACACACAAAATGTTTACTTTACCATCAACAAGGTTGTCAGTAGATTTAGGAAAGCCAATAATCTCAAAATGGCCAAAAATCTGGTGAAGATTTTGTATTTATCTCTATTTTTAAGGGGTGCATATCTTCTGGCCTTCAGGGTTTGTGTCTGTATCTTCTCAGAACTGGACTTTTCCAGGAACTGTGATAGACACTTGGTTTTGATCATACCTGCTGTCTGAAAAGAAGATCTAATCACTGCCTAAAACCATTTGTTCATTTTTAGTAGAGAAAAATGGTTAGTGGCAAAAGCAAAGATGTTTGTTTAAATATATTGAAACGTATTATCAAGATAAACTTCTGAGATTAGGGTGTATACGACTGAGCTATTTTCTCTTTTGTAAGACCTGGCCTGGTCCTCGTTTTTATTTCGTCTCTGGAGGGTGTACTACATGAGAAATACAGGGAGGTGACTGGTTCTTGGACAATGAGAAATGCAGGAAAGTTTGTTTTGTGTCCGCGTGTACCAGCATGCTTTCATTTCTCAAAGGGGAAGGTGTTGTTCTGTTGGTGGTTTGAAGCCGATGAAAAATTTATTTTTACTTTTGGATATGTGGATGTGTTATGCAATCTGGTGTGTTAAGAGAAACACTTTTTGAAATGGTGAAGCCATGGTGCGATGCAGGATGGGGTTTAAGGGTGCATCCAGATTTTAAGTCCTTAGTGCCTCATAATGTGATGCTTGTGACATGTTTTTAGTTAAAATGTAAATGAACATGACATCTTTATTTTTTTAAGATTTTTTTTTTTTGTTTAAATTTTATTAGACTTTTTTTTTTTTATGTAGCCTATCTGTTGATATTAGATATTTCCTCTATTTTCAGATCGTCATTTGTCAGTCTAACACTCACTTAAGTTAATCTTTATAACCACTAATAATTTAATAATGCACTTCAATGTAATCAGAATGAATATCCATTTTTCATACTGCACATTATTGTTATAATGCCTAAATTCACTTGTAGCTTTCAAAATTATTAGATCTATCTATCTATCTATCTATCTATCTATCTATCTATCTATCTATCTATCTATCTATCTATCTATCTATCTATCTATCTATCTATCTATCTATCTATCTATCAGTTAAGCATTAACAATTAAATATCTAATATAAGTAATATATTAAAAATCGGATCAGTCATTTCATTTTAAAAGTGAATTTAGGCTTCACAGCATTATAATATGATGAAAACAAAAACAAAAATATTCATTTTCAGATTCAATAAAGATTATTTTACAGTGTTATTTAATTTCTTCATAAAGATTAACTTTAAGTGGGTGTCAGATGATGGCAAATGAAATCTTAAATGTGACTGTTCATTCCCATTTCCGTGTTTACTATTAAATATCTAATATAATTTCATATATTTGTAAATTTTTAGATCGCTTTTGCCGTCATCGAACACTCACAATTCACATTATAATGTTGATCCTTTTATTATGAGATATCATTTAGCACAGTATGCTAATGAAAGCAGTGGTGTGATTTTCATGTGCGATGTCTCCTCAGTTTTGTGTCCTCTGCTGCCCCTATAGTAGGGCTGCACGATTAATCGCATGCATTTGTCACTGACAAGCTACGCAATATTCTGTTCATAATTGAGATTAATCGCATTCGATTATGAACATGATATTGCGTAGCTTGTCAGTGAACTACGGCTCTGTGTATTAACTGCCGCTCCCGTTTGAAAACAGGTGACAGACATTTACCACTAATCACGGAACCGGCTTTACTGATGAGACACGCATGACAAATGCATGCGATTAATCGTGCAGCCCTACCCTATAGCACACATCTCAGTGACTGCACTTTCATGATGTCTTTCACAATGACACCTACTACACCTACGAATGCAACAGCAACTCAGTGACTGTGCTGAACAGGCCAGACTCAAGCTGTCCAGATAGAAAGAGCCCAGCAGGATTCTGATCCTCCTGAGTCCCTCGTGTGGTTTAGCATGTCTGGTGAGGGAAGCCCATCTTTGACCTAATTAACTCTCGCAAACAGACGGACAGACACTGAACGAGAACCTGTCAGGCCAGAAGAAATGCACTTTCAACACTGGCTCTCTCGTTTCATGCTAGCAGGTCAGGACTGGAGATGAGAATTGATTCGTTGATCCAGAGTCTCAAAAGGAATGATGTGTTTGCTGAAGAGTTTGTAACAATATCTCTGGCTTATAGCTCTAAAGCTGTGGGTTTGAGAAATAGAAATCTGTAATGTGGTGGGAAACACTTTAGTGGTTCCAGCTAAGGTTTTGTTAAATAATTATTCTGTTATTATACAATATATAAATATACAATAAAATGACACAAACTTTAACTGAAATGAAAATAGAGAAAATATAAAATACAGAAAATATAAAAATAAAAACTTATTCAATATATATAAAACAAAAAATAGTATTATAATCTAGTAAATAGTATTTCTGTTATTAAAGTATCACTGATTTATCAAACAGTAGATAACACAAAACCAACATGAATCTGAGCCAACTAATGCAATGTGAAAGAGTCAAGGCAGGTGGAGGAAGACGGAATCAAACTCTGGTTCAGATGAACAATCGAACAGTGTGAAAACAGCCTGCGGCTACTTTGGCCTTGCAGAGCTTCTATTTAGATCCCGTATCAGAGGAGGGTGGTGGATCTTCTACCCTTGGTGATTCTCTAAAGAAAATTTTGAAATGCTTCACCTCTTCTATTTCCTTCATCCTCCAGAAAACTTCTTAGCTGACTTACAGAAGTGTTACTCCGTGAATCAGTCCCAAACTCTACAGACAGTCTTATCAACAGATAGGAAACACATTATTTTCTGCACTAAATTTTGAGTAAATAATGCGTAAAAACTGGCAATTTGTTTCTAATACAATTAAACAGTTGTGTATGTTCGCTGTAAAAATAAAATGATTAGTAAGTCATGGGCACCTATTTTTTTACATTACTTTAATTCATCATCTTTTTTTTTATTTGTTGTATCATGTGAAATTAACCTTGATTTAAGTCGGTTTAATGTAATTTAAGTTTAAATTACTTGCACAATCAAATTAAGGCAGCAACTGAAATTAAGTTTCCCATTATTTCTGTTAAAATAGTTTTTTTTTTTTTTTGTTTTTTTTTTTTTTAACATGATAGGATTTACTTTGAAACCATTTTCCCTCAGAAATTTCTTTATTTCATGGAAGTAAATATGAAATTTTAAAATAAAAAGACTGAAATAATATACTCAAATAATTGTTGCTTTATTTTTTGTCTTTGAAAAATGTGAAACATTGCAACGCTGCAAGGTCAGCCCAATTTTTATAAGAATTGGACACAGATTGTGGAACGGGTCATAGAAAAAACATAATCTTTGTTGCTAATTTTTCTTTTCAGTAAATCTCATTTTCTTCCATTTAATTATATTATGTAGGCCTAAATATCTGCATTATATTGACCATCAACCTCCACTGGGTTTCTAGATATCAATATCGGTTGTTTTGTCTTTGGCTGCTTGAGTTGTCACCCGTCTCATCCCTTACCATATTAGAAATAAGATCCTCAGGTTGCATATCTGTCAGATGTCTGATTTATGCTCCCACAGTTACCTGGATTTAGAAGGCAGAAGAGCAGTTTATGTGTGTAAGGATGTGGATTGAATGAAATGCACTGTGGTTGTAGTTGTTTGAATGCTGATGAATCAGTGCTGCCGACCAGATGTTCAGTGATGTGAAGTGACAGGCCGTCAGTCATCAGGCAGAGCGTTTTAAGTGAGCTCAAAGTTGACCTCTGTTCCCTCCTATAAATACAGAGGCAGAGGCAGGCACACACTGTCCCATTGATGCCATAACAGAGCTGGGGGGGGGCAGAACAATAGGGTTAGATGTTTGAGAAGGAGACCTTGCCCAAAAGATACTGTAATGCCAAGCGGCTAGTTTAAATTTACACCGTATTGATTATTTTATGCAGCTTTGTAGTTTGAAATGAGAGTTGCTGACTGTAATTTAGGGTAAATCATGCATTCTGACTCAGCACTCAAACCATTACTTTAAAAGATTTGACTCCATTTAACTGTATGTTGTGAGTCATGAGCGAAATAAAACACATTCCTTTTTTGGTGTGTTTATCGTCTGTATAGAAGTAGGGCTGGGTCATATATTGAATATTCCCAATATATTTGTTATGATTTTGCAGGCTATATAACATAAAGATACATCACAAATATTACACTATCAGTGAGTTTAATGTGCTTTTTAGTCAGTTATTAAATTTAGAGATAATAAAGAGACTTTTTTTTAATGAATGTTTTTTTTTTTAAACAAAGATTATTGGAGTACATCTTGCAATAAAATACTACTACCACATTTTTACTTTAAAAACATTGTTACTTGCAATTTCTTTGTAATAATTTGTGAAATTTACTAGCAATTTTTGAGTGAAAAAATAATTACTTTGAAACAATTTTCAATGTATAAATATATTTAGCATTTTGCATAAGAGGTATAAGCCAAAGATTGCATTTAAAGATAAATTTATGATTCAGTGTGTGCGTATTTAGTGAAAAACCTTGTTTTTTTATTATTTTAACTATACTTTTATTTACCTTCTGTTTGGTCACAACAGTTAATCTGATAACACTTAAGCAATTTCAGAATAAAATGCTTAAATAACAAGATTTTTTGGGTTATGAGCTCATTTATGAGTGAGAATAGCGTAATGGCATTTCTTGTGGAGTTTGAGTCAGTCTTTCTGCTGTTTTTGCTGTCCTCCATTCACATTAGTTTAATCTCTGATATCTCTCACTTTTGGAAGCTCTGCTTTTCCAGAGGCTTAAACATTCATTTTTAGTATTTGGAGAAGTTTTTATTTACTTTTGTTTGTAAATACCACTCTGTCTGTTCCAGATATATAAAAAATAAGTTTAATACTTTTATAGTTTCCAGTTCTGTTAGCAATTATAGTAAACATTGGTTTTGGCCTATTTTTATGTGTGAGGATTTAGGCCAAATGTAATGGAAACTTACTGTTCCATGAGGCAGCATTACTTTGTGAAAATCCCTATTGAAGAGCAGAGCAGATTGCTGTAATGGAAGGAGATATGGCTGTAGGGAGGGATTGAGAGATAAAGAAATGGAGGGAGGGTACCTTTTCTTGAAGTGTCCACTGTCCAGGTGTAATCCACCTGCTCGGGGCGAACCAGATGGCAAGGTCTGCCATAGTTCTTAAAGGAACAGTTCACCCAATAATATACAGTGTTTGGGCTGCAACTTTAAAACAAGTGTTCTTAATAATCAGGTAATAAAAAAAACATTTCTTGAACTGTAGAAATGATGTGGTGTACAAATTTTGTAGTGTGTTGTTGGTCCCCAAGCGACCGGCAACCCCAATTTCAACTCTGTCCCATCTCTCACACGTGTGATACATTCCCATTATTTCATTATTTCTCATTATTTCTCTCTAGAGTCTAGTTGTCCCGATCTCCTCAGATCTGCCGTTTAGCTGAAGCGTTGTGCCCTGTTCTGTCTTGCCCTCACCGCAATGAATCTTATGTTTCTGTCATGCTACGCGTATGCTCTGCTGATTTGAGCAGTTAAAATGGCAAATCTGCAGTTGTTGATTATATCTACATATTACATGTATACTTTAGGACTAGGATGATTAATGCATTAAAAAAGCTGTTACATAAGTGAGATAAGAGCAGGAATTTAAAACATGTGTTCTTGGCTTCAGGGAATGTGACTGGGTTAGACATGCCCACTGCTTTAATGATTTGGCTTCCGTTCGTCAGCAGCAGAGGAAGGAAATCTGTGGTCTTGCTGCCCCCTCTGCATCTTATCAGAAGCCGGCTCCATTCTCTACTTGAGTCTGTCACAGCTTCTGCAAACTGTTCCTCCATGAGACCGGACTGTTTTGATTCTTTACTCTGTATTCTTTGTATCATGTTCTGTATGACATGTTTTTGTATATGTTTGACAGTCCAGTTCCAGTGCAAAGTTTCACTCTGAAGTGTGTCTGCGGTCAACATATTTCACGTTGGGTTCATTTTCATGTAGATTTACTCCATTGAGACACATTGTGGCTCTGATGTTAGATTCTTTCCTAATGAGAGAGTGCGGGTATCTTGGCTTGGGCATGATCGCAGCCTCACTTAGTATTTTCCTGGCTTTTGGGATGGACCAAAACACGGCTCTAATGTCCACTTCCCAGCCTCTTCTCAATAAATTACCCTTTAGCTGCATTTGTGGCAAATATTAAGGTTTTATAATCTAGAACTTAAAAACCAGATGAATTGAACAGTCTATACCACTTCCCTTTGATTTAAAATGAGTTATATAGTGATAAAATAGCATTTATAGAAGAGATCACATATGAGTCCCATGTGACCTTGTATTGCTACAAAACAAAGATGTATTTTACAAGAGATAATGAAGTATTTCATCAGGGTTAAGCACACGACAAAAGGCAGCTGCCGCTTGTGGCTGGACTCAGATAAACAGTTCTTTTCTGAACGAGCTCATAGCTGTGTTCATGTGTGATTAGAGATTCGGTTTCAAGTTTCAGCCCCGTCAATGGCTTTGTGTTGATTAATACAGCAATAGCAGAGGCATTAAATTGTCTGTATAAGTATTTTATTTCCCTCTGTAATGAAGCACATAATGTCGGCCATGGTTCAACTATGGGTGTTACACATATATCCAGGTGTTATACTGAAGTAATCTGCCCCAAAATGAGGTGCCACAGTCTCTGTGAAAACCTCATGAGACTCGAATCAAGCAAGCCGTTTTTTCAGGTTGCACGATCAATGTTTAAAAAAAGTTTTTAAAGAAAAAAATAGCTTATTTTACAAATTATATTTTTAAATTCAAATGAATGACTAATCAGCTAATCATTCTTATGGAAGTCATACATAATTATTTCTGTAGATGCAATGTGCTAAAGGGGATGAAATTAAAGACAACAGGTAAACCAGAGCACACTGTTAGCATGCTAATTGAAGCACTGCATCTGAAAATATCTAAACTAAAAGAAATAAAAATATTAGAAAAAAAAATCTATTTTTGAACAGTAGTGTTCATGCCTTGATTACTGTCAGAGATTCAGAATGTTGTGTCATTCATACTTTTAAAATAAGTTTGCATGATATCAGCCCAGCTACAATTTATATGAAAGCTGTCAAATGTTATAGCAAGTTGCTGCTGATGAAGAAGGCAGAGGAAAAGACTATGTGAAGAGAGACGTAGAGCTGAGAGTGCAGTATGGGTATTGGACAGAAGCCACAGAGCTAAAGTAAATACAATGTGGCATGTGAGTGACCTACATAGAGTCCAGCGAAGGAGGTTAAAGCATACAGTGTGCCAGACCTGTTCATTAGCCTATTATTTCCTCTCTGAGAAGAGTGCAAGGCAGCAGATGCCAGGGAAAACTCTGCATGAGCACTGTTATCTCAATAAAAATGTGACAGGAATGGTTTTAACTCTTTGTCTCTATCTCTCTCTCTGTTGCAGGAATATAACATGACCAGATTAAACAGATAAAACCAGCCACTCTTCAACACCCAGAATCATATGGTGAAAATGAAACATCTGCATCTTTAAATGCTTTAAATAAGCCAAAAGTAGATCACAGACCCTTCAAGATTTACAGAAATCAACTAATTAGTCCATATCATCCTTTTCTCTTCACTTTTGCCCTTCTCCGGTCAAAAACCGGTCAAAACCGCCATGTACGGCAGTGGCCGATCCGTGGGCAAAGTGGAGGGCAACCACAGTGGGGGGAGCAATCAGAGTCCTGGTCGCTCGCCCCGTCTCCCTCGCTCGCCCCGTCTGGGTCACCGCCGCACCAACAGCACAGGGGGCAGCGGAGCTGGAGCGGGAGGTCCAGGTGGTAAAACCCTTTCCATGGAGAACATCCAGTCTCTCAACGCTGCCTATGCCACATCTGGCCCCATGTACATGAGTGACAATGAGGTAGTGGTGTCTGGCCCGGACCTGCCGAAGAGCACCATGACACTGGGCCGCTCGGGAGGACGGGTGCCTTATGGCGTCCGAACGACCGTCATGGGATCCAGCCCAAACATCTCCGCCGGGGCTCCCGGCTCCGTTTCCACTGATGCTATCGCGTTCGGAGACCACCATATGCCTTCTACCCTTGCGTCCACTGTGCCTCATTCGCTGCGCCAGGCACGGGACAACACCATCATGGACCTGCAGACCCAGCTCAAGGAGGTGCTTAGGGAGAACGAGCTCCTGCGGAAGGAGGTGGATGTGAAGGAGAGCAAACTCAGCTCTTCCATGAACTCCATTAAGACGTTCTGGAGCCCCGAGCTGAAAAAAGAGCGTGCCCTGCGCAAGGATGAGGCGTCGAAGATCACTGTGTGGAAAGAGCAGTACAGAGTCATCCAGGAGGAGAACCAGGTGAGAGGAGGTTTACGTGGATTTAAGAAATATTCGCAATGCATTTTATTTCTGTAATGTGACATATCTGAGTGAATCAGAATATTTGGCAGGAAATAATGTAGCCTTAGTTTTGATCAATTTTATGCTTGCACCTTATTAAAAAAAGAGGTAGGGATGCATTAATATTAAAATTCTGGCTGATAAGCCATTATTATTTTCAAGCTATGGTAAATAAATTACAAATAAACAACTAAATTTAAATGAATGTTCATTTTGAGATTTGCTAAAGATTACCTTTAACAGTGCTCTTAAATGAGGTTTGTAAAGATTAAGTAAATTAAAAGATTTAAAAGTTTTAGATGTTGGCAAAATAGAAATGAGCACAAATAATTAAATATACATTGAATTACATTTAATTTACATTTAACCAACATGTCATGCATCCCTAAATGTTGCTTTTTTCTAATCAAATTTTTTTCTTAATTAGATTTTGGTCAGTTAAGTGTCTAAATGTGGTTTCTCTTCTCTTCTGTAAGCTGGGATATACTGGTCTTTTTACTGTTCAGTAGCCAAAGGGCTTCATCTGCTGAAACGCAATTATACGAAATGGTGCACCTGGCACTGAGAAAAAAAAAATATTACTTGCAGAATGGATCTGATTACTGAAGAACATCAGTACAAGGCATGTTTAAGAAATAGCTCTATTTATCTTTTAGTGTTGTTTTCAAAAATGGCTTGCCAAGAGCCATCAAACATCTTGAATTAAGCTGATCTTTTTTGTTTTTACATAAAATGGACAACTGTTCAACAAAGTCTATATGACTTAGCTGCAGATTCCTGCTCTTTTCCTTTCAGTCTGACTTTTATTGTAGACTAACAAAGCATTTAAAAACATCCATTTCTCTTCTGCAGGCCATAGTTTAACACATGTGACATGTGCCGTTTTATTCTCCTTCATTCGTGCTGGATTTTAGCTCTGGTGTAAGCTGTAATTTAGCATTTTCCCATGTATTTTTAGGGCCTGCAGTCTACAGCATGTGGCATAGACATTAAATGTTATCGTTATACCACCACCTCTTTACAACAGGAAGATGTTTTTTATGTATTTAGTCTAGTCTATGCAAGTCTGGCATAGCCTGAGTTTTCACCATTGATATCTGGCAATGAATTTTTAGTCTAAGGAAAGACTGGCTGTACATCGCAGTGTCTGTAGAGTTAACGTTGAACTCAGTTGGATTTCAGAGACCTTTAACATTCAAATGGTCTTGCTGCATGTGACTCTGGCCCTGCATTGCTTCTGTCTAGGCTGAACACTTCGCAGGGCAATTAAGGTTGAATAACACAACACTTGAATGCTGCCTGAACAAGAGACCTCCTTACTGAAGTGAAAGTGTTGACTTGTGTCTCAATCTCGCGAATGCGCCGGCAGATCTCCACCAAATTCAAGGAATCCCTTCAGGGGTGGTCTCATTCGAAAGAGAACCTCTAGACATCCACTCGATTCGCATTTGAGAGGGTTCCTCGAGCTGAAGGGATCCCCGAATTTGGTGCGGATACGCCGTGCCGTTTTGCGGAGATATGGCTATTCAAAGTTTCAGTGGTTTTCCATAGACTTGAGCTTTAAAGAGTTTCATCCAGGTCACCAGTAGCAAACAATGGAGCACGCTCTGCTTGAAAACTAAGTAATTACACAATTTCAAGCATTTTGTCTGCATTATATATTCTGTCAAAAAAATAAATTCATATCGGCGACATATTCGCTGATACCGATATATTGGCAACAGGCTCATATCGGCTGATAATATCGGCAAAACGATATATCGGTCGGGCTCTAGTTTTAACCCATATGACACCCCACTCGGTCTGCTTAGTACAGTGAGCTGGAGTATTTGACTGATGAAGTCAGGTTCTGTCATCAGAGGGTTTATCTAGATGAACTAGATCAAGAATTAAAAGAACCTTGATCAGTTAAATGAACACGTAAAATTCTCAGGAGAGAGAGGCATTCAAAGGAGGGATAAAAGAGCAGGAATGAGTGGAATGAGGCTTGAATGCTCCTTTGAGACCTGTTCAATTATGAGACGTGACACAGCAAACCCCTTTAGTCAGCCAGCTCTCATTCATTTGCCTCCTCTGCTCATATCTCTCTCTTCATTCATTCAGCCCACATGCTAGTTCACTGAATTCATGAGCATGCTTTCTATCTCTTCCGTTTAGGGATGTATGAATAATAAAATTCTGGCTGATATGATAAACAATAATTATTAATAATTATTTTCTTTATTTTTTTTGACTGATTGTATAAAATTGTCTAATTAAAAAAAAATATATATTTTCTTTTGTCTTAAATAATGAAAGACTGTTTGACTAATAAAATCAGTTGTTTTAAATGCTTAAAGTGAATTTAGACATCACAACATTAAATACAGTATGAAAATGGATTTTAATTTGAGATTTGTATTAAACAGTGTTAATAATTATTAGCATTTATAGAGATTAAGCAAACATTAGATGATGACAAAGGTAATCTAAATGTAAAAAAAGCATTCACAATTAAATGTATTGGCAAAATATATATAACATTTACTAATAATTTTATAGAATAGATATAGAAAACTAAAGTTAACTAAAATTTACTTTACTCCCCCAAAAAACTCTTTCTCCCACAGCACATTGAAAACATCCCACAACACACCCACCATCATCAACAACCACCACCACATTACATCATCCCAAAAAACAAAGCAACCGAGCCAATCGGGTGTCCATACGTGTGTGTTTTCCATAAGCGATTATCTCTGCCCTCTGAGGAAGTGAGAACAGATGGCAGACGTGGCTCCTGATGCGCTTACTGTAGTAGTGTTGTAAAAGGTCCAAAGAATCGCACCCCAATCCCACAATCTCCTTATCAAGTAGTGTCACTTTTCACAGCCAAGTTCCGCCCACACTAATATTCACCGTTCCGGTCAGACTGTTTGTTCCTAATCCAAAATGTTTGAGTCACATAGTCAGATGAGATGAGAACAGATAGTGTAGGGGTTTGTTTGCTGTGTCATGTCAGTAAATGTAACCTAGAAGGGTAGCAGATGGTCAAGGGTGGAGTCAGGGGTCATCAGGCTCCACACTCTCTCTCAGATGGAAATAAACATCACATGTTAAGCTCAATGACTAAGAACCATGAAAATATCTTGCATGATTTTCTTCTTCAAAGCTTCCTGTCATCCTGCTTGGCCTGATTACGGTTTGTGGGCTGTATTTACTCATTATGTAATAGATAATTAGCTCATTACTCACAGCAGAATGACTGTGTCATACAATATGCTGTGTGTTTACACTGTAGGATCATAATGGAGCAGGACCGTATGTAATGCTGCTGTGCCATATTAGACAGGAGAACAAAAATCAACATGTTGTAACAAAATATTAAAGATTAAGAGATTCAAGATTTAACTTTAATATTTGGTCTCTCAATCTTGAACATCTCATGAGCGAGGTAGTAAAAGTCTAGAAGAAAGAATGCAGGGACGACAGATCATATTTTTATCCGTTCTCACCACGGGACTGTGAGCTGCTGCTCTTTGGCAGACGCGGTGGCCCTTATATGGAGTCTGGTCATGCAGGATAGGTGTGGAATGAACAGAATCTGTGCATATGGTTACACAGACCTCCTCTTCGTCTCCTCTACTTTACTGTCCCGCTCTTTCTCACTCTGTATAGTTTTCATGTAGGGAAAACACTGAAAAGTTGGAGTATGAGAGGCATTGAGACGAACAGATGGGAGAGAGAGAGAGGAAAAAGAGATGGTATATAGATGGTTCTTGTAGCTTTTAGAGGGTCCATAACTTGGAAAAAAGGTTTGTTGTACAACAGTAGGTAGATGAACTTTTAAGCCTTATGTTTAGGATCTCTGCTACTTTGGATGCTGAGTGTGACTACTAAAAGGGAGTGAGAAGGGAGCAGGTTTGCTTTGTCCACTACTGCTGTACTTCCCAAAACCCCCACTGACTGTGCAGATGGCCCCTCTGATCAGCTCCATTCTTCCTGTCAGTCAGCAGGAGTCCCGCCCACCTTCAAGGTGTTTATACTGTACCTACATGTTTATCTTTATTTGGACATTCCAACAGAACCTAGAAGAAGCTGAAGTGGTCTGCTGTAATTGAAGTAATGTTGTACAGTGGTTATGGGATATCAGTTTCTAATCAGGCAAAGAGTTAGATGTATTTCTAAAATCAAAAGAAAAAAAATAACAAAGAAAATGAGGACTATTTTCTGGACCATTAAGATTTTTTTTTTTTTGCATTGTTGCATTTATTTTCATGGCAATTATGCTGATTTCCTTTCACAATTGTCCGTAGCATTTAATTTGTAGAATTTATTCTACTAGATTTAATTTGAATATATTTTGATAAAATAAATTCATACATATATTGTATTGTGTACATTACAAGTATATACATTTTATACAATTAATATACATTTTTATTTTAACAAATTTTATACCATTTTATATATTCATTTTTTAAAATGAGATTAATGAGAGATAAATGAAATACAGTATAAAATTGACTATAATAATAATTTTGTTGGCCTATTTTATCATTGTTAAAATAAACTAAAATTAAAAATTCAGTACAATAAATACTAGAAATGATCATTTTAATTTGTGCCTCGAAATAGGCCAACAAAATTATTATTATAGTCAATTTTATACTGTATGTCATTTATCTCTCATTAATCTAATTAATCTCTCTCTCCTCTCTCTCTCTCTCTCTCTCTCTCTCTCTCTCTCTCTTCCTCTCTCTCTCTCTCTCTCTCTATATATATAATCACGATTAATCACATCCAAAATAAAAGTTTTGTTTACATAATATATGTGTGTATACTGTGTATATTTATGTATATATAAATACACACACATGCATGTATATACTTAAGAAGAATATGTTATGTTTATATATTAAATAGAATTTATATATAATATACAAAATATAAGAATATAAATATATAAATGTATATACATGTAAATATTTTCAAAATATATACCGAATGTGTGTTTATTTATATATACATAATAAATAAAACACAGAACACATACATATATTATGTAAACAAAAAATTTTTATTTTGGATGCGATTAATCGTGATTAATCATTTGACAGCCCTAATATATATATATATGAGAGAGAGATTTCTAATGTTAAACTGTTAAACTGGCCCTACGTATTTTAATGTTATAATTTTTATACGTTTTTGGCTTGCTATTTCAATTCACATGTAAACCCGAAGAACAAAATCAGACTTTTAACATGCAGCCACTTTTAATCTGCTTTGCTCTAATTGAAAATGTCTGTTTTTAAATTATTATTCCCATCCTATTACACCCTCCCCTCTTCACATCTGGTTAATTACATAATCACATTCAGTTGTCTGGCTTTGCCTTCCTTCGAGGGCTTCATGACACAGCAAGTCTCTGTTGCCATGGTAGCCTTGCAATAGCAGACGCTCTGCAAGAGCCGGCCCAGTTCTCAATGAGCCCTTTGAATCAAACTGTGGAGATTTCCTTTCCTCAACTCCATTAATATCAACTTTAAATACTGAAATTCGGCAGTGTTGTATAGAGACTGTCCTCGGATATTAATGTCTTTTTAACCACCAGTATGCATTTTAAAGTTGCATTTTGTAATATGTGGACATGAATTGTGTTTATTAATGAAAGTTTATAGTGTGTGTTCTTACAGGCATTTTAAGATCTTTGATGACCAAGCATTTGAAAAAGCTAGGATGAGCTAGAGCCTTGTACGATGCATGTGTGAATATTACAGATGACCTAAAGTCTGTGCCGACTCAAGGCAGGAGACAAGCTCTAATTGCTACAGTGGAACTGAATGACGGGCCTGTATTGTGATGGTGACCTGCAGGGTCTGACTGTGCTACTGGAAGGTTTCGAGGCGAGTCGATCGGGACACAATAGTGGCCCATAGGAGGCTGAGACACAGACAGACATGAAGAACAGAGCTAATTGGAGAGATCTAGACTTAAAGGGGAAATGTCATGGAAAATAGGACTTTCCTTTCCGGTTTGCTCTTTTAAAGAAGGATTTTGATGTACCAGGCATAATCTGACCGATTCTTTTCCCAAACCATTCAGTTTCTTTATTGTTCCCTGTTTTGGAAAAGAGATTAAAGAAAGTAATACAAATTCTTTTAATTGAAAGAATAGAATAGTTCAGGCCATCCAATATGTACATGACTTTGTTTCTTAATTCGAACAGATTTGGAGAAATTAAGCATTACATCACTTGCTCAGTGCAGTGAATGGGTGCCGTCAGAGGATCCACTGGTGAGCAAGTGATGTAATGCTACATTTCTCCAAATCTGTTCTGATTAAGAAAGACACTCATCTACATCTTGGATGGCCTGAGGGTGAGTACAATTTCAGCAAATTTTCATTTTCATTTTTCAAGCTTTTTGTGCTGTTAAAGATAGATGTCAATGACTCTATCACCTGATACCACAGCCTCTGTGTGCTGTTGGTTTGCCGTTGAGTTTCCTCATTAGTCTGCCCGCACACAGGGAATGGAATCAATTAATTAGTGCACTTGCTATGATTTATTCATGATGTCGATTCATTGTGAGGAATCACCTCACCAGGTAGGAAAGAGCTCAGTAGGCATGGTGGTAAAAGCCAGTCAAACAGTGGAAAAACACCAATCGTTTAACCATCATCCATTGTTTAAAAGTCAGTCGGAATTTCTGTTTGCAACTCGTTATACTTATGTAATATGACCTTATTGAGTAAAAGAGCAAGGAAAACAATATAGAAAAGGACTTGTTTTTAACTATTTGATGATATTTAGATTGTTAAAAGTGGGCATTGTATACACTATATATTATATACCAGATTTAGCCTGACCATGTTTGGTACAACAGTGCCTAAGTAGCTATAGCTAGCTGTTGGATAAAAACATCCAGACCTTCTTCAGTACTCATGAAAGTACAATTTTTAATATGGAAAATATATATCTCTGTAAGATAAAACGTCTTTTAACCACACTGGATTGTCTAATTATGCTGTGAAATGTGCTGTGTTAAAGGGAGGTGTGGCTCTAGCATTTTTGTGTGGGATTCTGGTTCTCTGGAACATGTTAGTTGAAGGGCTGAATGAGTTTGTGCTGATTGGCAGAGCACCTCAGGTCATTCACTGTGGCCCAACCAACATTCATAGAATGCTGGCGGGCTGTTAAGGGTCAGAGTTCGCACATGCTCGAGATTACAGCCTCGCCGTATACTTGTTATTAGGAAAACAAGGCCCAACGCTTGTCAATCCATAGTTTAGGTTCATTTAGAGTCTTCTGAAGACTGCGGGCTGCTGTGAAGTATCCCATCGCAGTTGAAATATCCAGCGGATTCCTCAGCCGTCTTTTTTCCCTCTCCGCTGCATTCTGTGGTTTGGCATTCCCTTGAAAACATTCCATCTGTGGGGGTTGGACCGGGAAAGTCTGATCCTTCTAGTGAGGAAAAAAAAAACAAACACGTGGAGGAAAGTGGGAGGGTTGAAGAAAGGCCTGTTAGCAGCTGCTGCAGCTTCCAGTGAGATGAATGGAAATGCTAACTACTATTTTTTTCGTTTTATTTTGCCACTGTCTATTCTTTTAAGCAGTCCTGAATCTTTTGCCTGAGGCTGACCGATAGCTTTTTGTGTGAGTCTGAGGCTCCGTCCTCAGGCGATGGACTTGTAGCAGTAGTATGTGAGCACAGCTGTCTGTCATACTGTCTGGACTGTGTGTGTTCTGTGTGGCTGGTCTTGTGTGGGACCCTCGAGCCTGGAAAAGGGAAGTGCCTGGCATCAGCAGTAAAGTTTATATTTGAAATAAAATAAAAGTGCAAAGACCAGTTATAAATATAACCCAACTCACTAGTGTTTAGCAGATGCTAATCATTGGAACAAATCTGGAGAAGTTTATCATTACATCACTTGCTCACCAATGGATCCTATGCAGTGAATGGGTGCCGTCAGAATGAGAGTTCAAACAGCTGATAAATACATCACAATAATCCACAATACAACTTCAGTGAATCAATTACTGTCTTGCGAAGTGAAAAGCTGTGTGATTATAAGAAACAAATCCATCATTAAGGCTTCTTAACTTTTAAACTATTGCCTCTGGTCAAAATACGAGTCCATAATCCATAAGAAAACTTCCTCCAGTGAAAAGGTCCATCTTCTGTTGTCCTCTCACATCAAAATCCACTGACACATTTGTCTTGAACTTTTTTGGACTGCTTTTGCTTGTAAACCATGTTTGATCTTTGCATATTTCTCTCCTGATTCAGATTAGACAACAGTTTCACTGGTGAAAGCAGTATTACAGATAGAGGACTCGTAATTTAGCCGGAACCAAAGGTTTGAAATGAAAAGCATCTTACTGATGAATTTGCTTTTACAAAAATGCAGCTTTTTGCTTCAAGAGATGTTGATCGATGGACTGGATTTGTGTGGATTACTTGTGGATTATTGTGATGTTTTTTTATCAGCTGTTTGGACTCTCATTCTGACGGCACCCATTCACTGCAGAGGATCCATTGGTGAGCAAGTTGTGTAAACAAGCAAGTGATGTTCATTTTTGGGTGAACTATTCCTGTTTTAAAAGTCACAAAATCCCCAAAATAAAATGTAGTAGTTTAAATGTTTTGTGATTTTGAAACTTTTGTGATTGAGGGTGGATGTGATAAAGCAGGGGGCCTCTTTGCATATTTGGGTTGAATGTCTGCAGGAAATGTCAATCCCAGTGCCCAATCATTATAGTGTAGTGATAGTGTAGGAGTGGAGATTAGAGACGGGACAAGACATGGGACAAACCTTTCCACCAGACAGGATACGTGATGTGGAGTGAAGAGATATGGAGTGGAAATAAAAGACACGATGGATGTCTTCAGTTGCACAGACTGCTATCAATGTGTGTGAGAGAAATCCAAACCACTGCATACTCTGATAAATGATTTGTTGATATTACTATTGATCTGATGTTTGTGTCTGATCAGGGTCTGCTCACATTTATAGGCCCATAGGAGGTGTTCAGACTTATTTTTGCTGGTCTTAGGTTTCAGTTAATTGGCATTTTAATATAATATTGCCATATCAGGCATGTACAAAGCCTGAAGGCCTGATGATAACTTCATTATCCTGCAGCGGTTCTTGTAAGAGCCTTTAGATTCACTACTCCATAGAGGCCTGTTTGCAATCTGTTCTCATGGGCCTGCCCTTTTCACCTCTGTCCCATCTTTGTGCCTGCTGTCCCATCATGCCTCTGACACCTATCTCAGTGCCTGACCCTGCTTGTCAGCCTTTTAGGTTTTCTTTAGCACAACTGGCACTTTTATGTTAATATGTAAAGAATTAAATGATTAAACTGAAGATTTAAGATGTGTTACTCTAGATCCCTTCTTTGTCCTCACAGATTTTATTCCGCTTCATTTTGAGTTAAAGGCTGGCTGATACTTCATATTGATTTCTGTGTGCCTTGTCTTGCTCTTTAGAAGTGATTTCACAAGTACTGATTAAATCTGTTTTTTTTTTTTTGTGAAAGATGTTTCATATAGTCCTTTAAGAGGTCAAGATTTAAACAGGTCTGTTTGGGAAAGTGCCCTTAATAACAATATGAAGCGTCATGTTTAATGTGAGTTTTGTAATGACAAATTATATGCATTATTAAAAACTACAATTACAGCAGTTATATAAAATTCATTATGTTTAATTTTACTTCTTAAAATCAAATTTTTCAAATTTACAATTCTGCATTCTGTTTGCTACCTCCGTTTTCAGTTTTGCATTATATACAGTTTATTCCTTTAATAATTAATAAATATTTTTATTTTAAATGTACATGTAAAAATTTTGCAATTATGAAAGTCTGTACTCTATCCATATATAAACACATTTTATTCATTGTATGTATTTTAATTGTTTTAATTATAAATATTTATTCATTCATTTGTATATTTTCATTATATATAAATTATATTTATTAATTTCAAATTTAAATGTAAAAATACTGACTTATAATTTTCACATTTTTAATTACTGTATTCATATATAAATAAATGTTATTTGTTTTATACATTTTAATTATTTAATTTAATTTATAAATATTATTTATTCATTTCATTTTGTTTTATTTATAAATATTTATTTGAATGTAAAAATAATATAGAAATGTGACAATTAAGATAGAAGTACTGTATCCATATATGAATACATTTTAATACATTTTAATTAATTAATTTATAAATATTTATTCTCTTAAATGTATAAATAAACAACTAAAAAACATTACAATAATAAAAGAAGTACTGTATCTCTATATAACTACACTATACCTGTGTTATTTGTCTCTGCCTCTCTTCCTTCTGTCTTTTTCTCTCACTTTTTCTTTTCCAAGCGCACACACATGCACACACAACAGAGATAACAGCAGCCAGAGGAGATTAATGAATAATGCAGAGTCCAGTCTCTGTGGTGCCATTACAAACTGTTGAGAATATAAAGTCAATATTTATAGAGTAACACAGCCATCAGTGTCTCTTTCTGTATACGTGTGTATAATTCAAAGTCTTTCACTGATGACCAAAACTCACTTTTTTTTATTAGACTATTACTTTTGTAAGGGAGGTGTATGGTGTGTTTAAGGTGCCTGTTTTGCATCACAGACAGGTGTGTTTTCTTGAGTGGCTGTATTTGTGTTCCAGGATCAAGCCAAAAAACATGCTGTCCTCTTCTTGTATGTAAATTGGTTAATCATGCTAAAAAGGAAGTGAAAACACCTTCTGTCTCACATCAGAAGTTCATAGAGGAGCACATGTTGCTGTCTTCATGTGGAAATCAGACTAAAACATGCACAAAGAAATGAATACTACCATCATTGTCATCGTACCTGCTTAAATTGAACCACTCTCTGTCTTGTTACACGTGTGGAAAGTTTTTGCAGTAACGTTTTTCTGCAGTGTAAGGGAAAAGGGTGCTTGTAACCACGGTGATCCCTGCAGACATATTCATGACAATTCTTAAATTCATGCCCTCTGGCCTTCATGAACACCTTCTTGTTCCAGCATAGCTCTTCTAACTGCTTTTTTGGTCCTCTGAGGTACTCTCATGAATCCCACTCCTTTGGGACTTGTTGTTCAGTGTGGTTGGAGAGCGTGGCCTGTGTTTACCCCGTGGTCTCGAGAGAGCTGCTCCAGGTGGAAGTAATAGCCGTATGTGTTTAGAGCTCTAAAAAGCATTCAAACCTCCAGAGATTCAGTGTCCTGAGTAGATTCTAACAGCTGATGTGGTGTTTTGAAAAAAAATCTCTGGAGAAGTTTAGGTTTTAGGGAATTATAAATATGATCATTTATTCTTTTTGTGTATGAATGAGAGTATCTTAGAGTACCTTAGCTCTTATTTAAATCAGTCTGTAGTAGTGTTTTTTTTGTTTGTTTACTTATTTTATTTACTTATTTTTGTTCTTATTTATTTTATTTCATTTGTTTTTAGTCTATTTATTATTTTTATGTTTTTATTTATTAATTCATTTATTATTTATTTGTTTTTATTCATTTATTTTCTTATTTTTATTTTTGTTTGCATTTATTTATTTATTTATTTATTTATTTATATAATTTTTTTTATTTATGTCTGTTTTTATTACTGTTTAGTTGTTTAGGTTTTATTTATTTTTGTCTGTTTTTGTTTCTTTTTAATTAAATCGACAGACTTAATATATTGTTTTAAAATGTGTTCATTCCTTTATTACATCAGATAAACATTTCCAGATATAGCCAGAATTTTAGTATCGCTAGTTTGTCGCAGGAGACCATTATTTACATAAGCTTTCTTTCATTTGTTTCATCTGCAGCATATCCAGATGACCATCCAGGCCCTCCAGGACGAGCTGCGGATCCAGAGAGATCTGAACCAGCTGTTCCAGCAGGACCCCAGCGTTCGTCCTGGCGAGCCCCTGACCGCCGAGCTGACTGAGGAGAACTTCCAGCGGCTGCACGGTGAGCATGAGCGGCAGGCAAAGGAACTCTTCCTCCTGAGGAAGACTCTGGAGGAGATGGAGCTGCGAATCGACACGCAGAAACAGACACTGTGCGCCCGAGACGAATCCATCAAGAAGCTCCTGGAGATGTTGCAGAGCAAAGGGCTGTCGGCCAAGGCCAACGAGGAGGACCACGAGCGGACACGGAGGTTGGCCGATGCCGAGATGCATATCCATCACCTGGAAAGCCTTTTGGAGCAGAGAGAGAAGGAAATAGTCTTGCTGAGGGAGGTGAGAGCACCGAAGAACCTCAGAAAACCATCATACAATACTTATGCAACCTTTAAACCTCTTAACTGTCACCTCTCCTTTTTGAACATAGATGTGAGCTTAAATGGTTGTAATTCATGAATGCTTTGTAATACAGTTGGTCTCTTTTTAAAGAAGACAATCAGCAGATTATTGCTGAAGAAAAAGCATTTCAAAAAATAAAAAAGTTATAGAAGTTCATTGTAAAAAGTACTGTACTAAAAACTACAACTTTAAATAAATATATTATAATAGTTATTTATATTTATTATTTTCATATAAAAATATCTAAATAATAAAAATACAAATTCTGAAATAAAAAATCTAAAACTACTATAAAATAAAAGCCGTATGTCAAACTAAGTTAGGTTCCAAATTTGTAGTTGATATCACAAAAATTGTGGTTCCTGAGATTTTGTTTAGGCGCTATACCAAAAATAGCCACCGGGTGACACCCAAGCTCCACTGATTTTTAAGAAAAGTATTTTTCTGTCACAAATGAATAAAATTCTGTCACAGTATTACTTCTGTCTCAAAATAGTCACCAAATATGGACTTTTGAGACTCAGACTTTTCCAACTATACGTGTTTTGTCAAGATTAGAATAAGTTTTAAGTATAAAATATTGTATTAAATTTTGTAACATGACACTTGACATTAGGGGGAGGAGCCAGCTAAAAGGATTGAAAGCACCATTTCATGGTAACAATGTCCGATTTCAAAACGGTTTTCACAGGATGAATTTTGAGTGTTTGAATGATATATCATGATTACTAAAATCACTGACAGTTAACAGGTTAATCAACCAAACAGTAAAGTGAAAACAAATCTGCTATTCACTAGCATTAAATATGTCAACTTAGCAACATTTAAACAGCTATTGTGGATTGAATAACAGAACCAAACAGCAGCTCTGGGAACGATGCTGACAGTACTTGGTCATTTATCCAGAGATGATTCGCAGTAAAATGTTTTCACTAAGACTCCCAGTTATGGTGATGATGAATCAAGGGCTCTAGATTAGTCATTTTAAACTGCGCCGGACGAGCAAGCTTAACCGAGAGAGAACGAGAGAGGGAAACCTGTTACAAATTGAAGGCATTGAACATTGTTGCTATAGAAACGGGAGAGACTGAAAAGAACACTGATGAAAGGAGACACAGATGTTGCTGAGAGTAAAAACTGTTAATGTGGCAGGTGACACATTTATCACATTTAGTTTAGTAGTTTATCTCGAGGAATGAAGCTGGTTGAAGTTTATTCAAGTTCAACTGAAATTCAGTTTTGTTCAGTCAGATTTGTTACATAAGTTTAGTTTGTAATACTTAACCCTGAAGAGAATTAGCTTTTGAGTAAAGGTTTCCAATGTGGATTTCCAATGGGCTTTTAGCATAGCAGTTTTTGATTTATAAGTAAGATAAGAGATTCATTTTTTGTTGACAGATATGTGATCATACTTTAGTTGTTGAATGTTGCTTATAAGTTGGACTCACAAGGACGTGAGTTACTGTCCTTTATGAATCAAGCAAACGTTTTAGTGCTAATTTGCTATTTGTATCCTTTTATCTTTGTCGGAATGAGATACGAGGCTGATATAGTGGTTATGTAGTTCTGAAAGGAGTTCTGTCTGGCATTCTCTCTTTGTATGTTTGTCAGGCACCTTCTGAGACAGCCAACAGTCAATAGCAGGACTTTGGCTACAGTGACATCTAGTGGCCAGTTGATATAATGGCACAATAAACTCTAACTAGTCTAGGACACACACAGCTTATCATCACACTTTCTCAATTGGTTGTGGGAGATAATATGCAGGACTTGGCAGTACTACACTCCTATTGGTAGCTTCTATATACATAAGTATAATAAGTATGTATAATAATTTTGTGATACATAATTATCACGAAAAAGAAACCTTCACAGGGCGATCAGGATTTTATTTATTTGTTTACATGATGTCCACATATATGCTTATTACATGCCTACAAACAACCCTCTGAACTACTGCTGTTCAAAAGTTTGGGGTCTGTGAAATTCTTTATTGTTTCTGAAAAGCCTTTTATAGTCTCTTACATAAATACTGTTGTGAAATATTATTACAATTTCAGAATGATTGTCAAAATTAATAATCAGAATGATTTCTGACTTGGAACTACCTGTGGATTTAACTTTTTTTTTTTTTTTTTCTGCCTAATATTTTGTGGAAACTGTAATACTTTTTTTTTTTTTTTTTTTTTTTTTTAGAATTCTTTGATAGATAGAAAGTTTAAAATAACCGCATTTTATTTTAAATTATATTTTGTGACATCTTAAATGACTTTACTGTCAATTTTGATCAATTTAATGCATCCCTGTAGTATATAGTAGTAGATAAGTTATTGTAATGTGCTGTGGGCTCAGTGAGTTTAGTGCCACTTAATGCAGTAATGCATGATTAAAGTGTTAGGTGAAGTCTGGGCTAAAATAAAGAATTGGACAGAGATCAGAGGAGCATTTCAGGTTATTTATTGGGGCCTCCAGTTGGACTTCAGAGAACGGGGGAAATAAACTAATAGCCCTTCTTTTAATCTAGTGATTTAAAATCCTTCTTTTGCCAATGCCTTACTGGAACTGTTAGTAAAAATGGCCATGTCATGGAAAATGGGAATTTTCCCCTCTTTTATTCTTTTAAAAGCATTTGGTGCATTAAATAGACATACTGTTACATTCACACTACAGACCTCCCTCCCAAAACCACAGTTCAGTGCCTCTTCTATATTTGGCAGCAGTATTCATTTACGTATACAACTCTTAAAGGTGCAGTGGGAAAAACAGCCCTAAATCACATTTTGACTAATGTTATAAGGGAATATAAGTTTTTTTTTTTCATGAGCATTTTTGATTTCAGCTGTTATAACGTCCTGGGAATAGATAGTGATGATGTAGCTCTTTTAGATGTGAATATTATTCAACAGCATCTTTCAACAGTTACATTTCCTGAGGCACTGCTCTGCTTTCCATATGCTTCTCACGACTCCAAACGTGTAGATGCATGGCTGTTTTTCCATGCATGTCTGTGTGGATTCATATCTGATGGGTTTGGTGTCCAGACTCACTATATTTGTCAGTTGCTCAGTACATTTTCTTTTTCATAAGGGACTCAGTCATGAATAAACACTCAAACCAGCAGACTGAAAGTGTCTCTTCTGCCTCAGATGCTGTGATATCAGTGTGCTGAATTTACAGTTTGGCTGTGTAAATCAGAAGTCTGGGTTATTTTATTATCAGTGTTTGGGGTGCACATAATGTGGGGTGGTATGGATCCTCATCAACTGATGGCTGCCAGTAGAGGAAGCTGTTATTATCCTGTGGTTTCTCCTCACAATCCTCATCTCATGTTCTCTCCTCAGGATCTCCACCGACGATTTGAGGGGGCTCCAGAATCTGCCAAAACCAAGGCCCTGCAGACTGTCATTGAGATGAAGGCAAGTGTGTGTATGTTTGTGTGATTGGTGTAAGTAAATCCCAAACTCTAGCAGGACTGATTGCTTTAAAAATAATGTTACCTAAACTATTAACTATTCTCATATTCTGTTTCATTCTTTTATATTCTGTGATATCAGGTCAGTTTTGTATTTGTACGCTAGTGCTCGAAAACTTGGAGTTTTTTTATTTATAATTTTTTTTTTTTTAAAGGAATGAATACTCATCAAGGAAAAATGTAACTGATCAGAAATGACCGTGAAGACATGTATAATATTACAAAAGAATTCTGTTTCAAATAAATGCTGTTCTTTTGAACTTTCTATTCATCAGAGAATCCTAATGCATCCAAAAATGCATAATGGTTTCTACAAAATTATTAAATAGCACAACTGTTCTCAATATTGATAATAATAAGAAATGTTTATTGAGCAGCAAATTAGCATATTAGAATGAATTTATTTTTAGGATCATTTGACACAGAAAACAGCTTTTCCAATATAGGAATACATTGCATTTTTTTTTTTATTTAAAGTGATTTTTGTTAGACAAAATACCATAGAATTTTAATATAAGCTGTTTATAGGTTAGCGGCTATACACTCTTAACAATCAAGGTTCATGTGGCATCTATAGGTTCCATAAAGAACCTTTAACATCCCCTTGATTAAACTGTCCCCTTGATAAGATATTAAAAGTTTTGCACCTTCATGTCCTTCATTCCTCTGCTTTGTCCATCTCCTCCTCAAATATCTCTGTGATCTCTGCAGGATTCTAAGATCAGTTCTCTGGAGCGCAGTCTGAGGGACCTGGAGGACGAGATACAGATGCTCAAGTCAAACGGGGCTCTCAGCACAGAGGAGAGAGAGGAGGAGATGAAACAGATGGAGGTCTACCGCAGTCACTCCAAGTTCATGAAGAATAAGGTAGAACCTGCAGCTCATGGGAACTACAACTGTTTTGCTTTTTAACCTGTGCAGGTCATGTGTTATTTGAACACAGATTTATTGTTTTTGACTCTTTGGTAGGGTTGAATTTTACCAGACATCATGTGGTGTTGCTAATATTTACTCTGATACTAGTGTTATGGTATGGTGTGTATCGCAGCTGGTTAAAGGAGTATGAAAATGCCTACATTTTTGATGTGAATATATTGTTATCATTGCTAACTTTTTTGACGTTGCATTTTAAATTGGTTTTTATTTTTGCTTTTATAGTCTTTATTTTTGTTTATTTTTAAATATTCTATTCTATATGTATAAGTATATATTTTATAGGTTTTTATTTTTTTATTTTCTATATTCAAATATTGTTTTTCTTTAGTAAACTTTCCATTTAGTTAAAAATTCCCCATTTTTATTGACATTTAATTGCAGCTGAATGGCTAAATTATAACCGCATGGCCTGTGCGGTGAATTCTGATTGGTTTGGTTGCTGATAACAACAGGTGAACGTGGGTGATGTTTGGATGGGCGCAGGGTGAGCATGTGAGTTGGTTGTTGCAGTAACGGCACCCTCTCCTAACAGGTAGAGCAACTGAAGGACGAACTGGCACAGAGCCAAGCTCAGGGCGAGGAGCTGAAAAAGCAGGCGGCTGAGCTGCAGCAAGAGGTCTCTGCCGTAAGAAACTCAGAGAACCGGCTTAGAATACGCACAGCTCTGTTTCCCTCACCAGAGAGGCCGTCTCGCCCACTCAGACCCAAAATAGAGATTCATGCTAAGCCCGCAGACTGACTGACACTTTAGCTCATCTTAATTTTAGTTTAGGTAAAATAATTGTGTTATGCACTTTTGCCGGTTGTGTTGTGCTATCGTTTTTTTGTCATATTTTTTTTATAGTTTGTTTATATGTATATTTTAAACTTATTTAAGTAAGTTTCTAAGAGAACATTTCTAATTGTCTTTTAAGTTGAAGTTTCTCATATAATATTATAATTTATATATATATACACATTCTTTTCTATTTATTTCATTGACTGAATACCGATTATAACAACATTGGCTGTTTGTATCAGTCACATTTTCTATATCGGTGCATTCTCTCAATATTCTGATTAGTGGTCAGTCAGTATCGCTTTTTCATACTAATTAAGGACCTTAGTCTTTTTTTCCATATCAAATTCAGCTTAAACAGAGCTTGAAGAAGAAGACATGGAAAATGTATTCTTGGACACAAAGACAGAGAGTTGCAACACTTGATGGGAGATAACAGTGGAAAAGGTCTGGGGTGGTGAAGGGAACTGATCAAAAATATTCAATTTTGAGTCTCGACTGTCATCACAATAGTCGGATCGGTGGGTGGCAGCATTCAGGCTGACCGGGTGGAATCTCAGGGTTTCTCTGATCAGGAAAGCAGAGTTGCCCAACGCTGTGCCGAAAGGTCGGATGCCACACTAGACTCGCACAGAGCTTTCTGTCTTGCTTTCTATTCCTCTCTCTTTTGTTTGTAGCGCAGGTTGGAGTAGAGCACTAATGTCCATGAGGCTTGACTCTTTATCTCTCTATCACTCTGAATTGTCTCTTGCCATCTTCTGTGCCTGCACACACCTGTTTTCACTAGGGTGGCTGTCAGCCAGTAGAGTTACAGCTTTAGGCCATGCTAACCTGCAATAGCTGCCCCAGTGCATGCTGGGAATGTCAAGGCTGTGATGTTTGTTTTTATATTAGCGATGAACAGTTCTTCTCTGTTTTATGGTGTTTTTACTCTTTGTTTACTGTCCGTTTATGAAAAATGGATTTAAATTTGTACTTAATCCTAAAATTTGTGTCTCTTTCAAGAATGAATTATTTTTGTTTTGTTTTGTGGGTTTTTATTTTTTTTGTGTGTGAAAAGAATGAGCATTATGGAGTGCTATGTGTCCATCTGTTTTTGAGCTTAATACATCAAGTTTTTCTATTTACAGGGATTGCTGTATGCTAAAATAACCTGGTAATGCTCTGTGTTTTTGCAGTGTCTAACTTAACGGATTTGTCTAATATGTGTTTAGATTACCTTAGATCAGGGTTCTCACTTTGAAATGATTAAAAAAACCAAGGTTCTGTTTCATTCCTCCTGACCTCCAGAGGCGGTGCTTAAGCACTAGTGGATTATCACCACGATAGGTTGATAGGTTGAGATAATATACCAAAAAAAGTCATGTGGGTTCTTAGTCTGAGCCTCGAGTATAATAGACTCACTAGCTCAGCCTTACGTTGTGCTCCTCAATGTACTCTGACTGCCAGTTGTCAAGTCTATACATTGGTTTCCTCTGTTATTGCGGTGATCATGGGTTACGGTTCTATTACTACTGGATTCCAAATAACCTGTAAGTTGTGCCATAATACTGTTCTGCCTGACAACGGCCATGATGATTGTCCATCCTGCTTTGGAATTAAGCATATGAGACAGGCTCTCACGGACCTGTGTTTGCACTGTATCCTTTTACCTATGTCAAAGAGACGGTGAATGGGACCCCAAGTCCGCAGTGAGACTTGGAGGAACAGAGCCGCAACCTACCACAGGGAATCAGAAATGTTGCATCTGTGGCTGCCCCATCTAAGAAGGCAACGTCACAGAACAACCAGGCAGATGAAGCTTCTCTTTCTAAAATGTCAGAGATAAAACACTGCCTTCAGATGCTCCAGCCTGTTATGCCTGTAGCTATTGAGAGCCTGTGCGGTGAATTCTGATTGGTTTGGTTGCTGATAACAACAGGTGAACGTGGGTGATGTTTGGATGGGCGCAGGGTGAGCATGTGAGTTGGTTGTTGCAGTAACGGCACCCTCTCCTAACAGGTAGAGCAACTGAAGGACGAACTGGCACAGAGCCAAGCTCAGGGCGAGGAGCTGAAAAAGCAGGCGGCTGAGCTGCAGCAAGAGGTCTCTGCCATAAGAAACTCAGAGAACCGGCTTAGAATACGCACAGCTCTGTTTCCCTCACCAGAGAGGCCGTCTCGCCCACTCAGACCCCAAATAGAGATTCACGCTAAGCCCGCAGACTGACTGACACTTTAGCTCATCTTAATTTTAGTTTAGGTAAAATAGTTGTGTTATGCACTTTTGCGGGTTGTGTTGTGCTATCGTTTTTTTGTCATATTTTTTATAGTTTGTTTATATGTATATTTTAAACTTATTTCAGTAAGTTTCTAAGAGAACATTTCTAATTGTCTTTGGTTACGGTTCTATTACTACTGGATTCCCATTGACCTGTAAGTTGTGCCATAATACTGTTCTGCCTGACAACGGCCATGATGATTGTCCATCCTGCTTTGGAATTAAGCATATGAGACAGGCTCTCACGGACCTGTGTTTGCACTGTATCCTTTTACCTATGTCAAAGAGACGGTGAATGGGACCCCAAGTCCGCAGTGAGACTTGGAGGAACAGAGCCGCAACCTACCACATGGAATCAGAAATGTGGTGCATCTGTGGCTGCCCCATCTAAGAAGGCAACGTCACAGAACAACCAGGCAGATGAAGCTTCTCTTTCTAAAATGTCAGAGATAAAACACCGCCTTCAGATGCTCCAGCCTGTTATGCCTGTAGCTATTAAGAGAATGGATGATGAAACTTTTAGTTCCTCTTCTCCTCGTCTCATGCTGACTTTGACGTGTTCTCTACAAGTGCATCTGACTTGCTTTTCCAGGATCATTTGAATGTGGTAGATGTTGCTGCGCAGTCTTCCCCCCCAGGTGAATACAGTTTTTCAGCCGCGGGGGGTTCTAGTGGGGATTTGATTTACTCAGGACTGACTCTGTCCTCCGCGGATGATACCTTAGCTGTGCTCCAGATGGTAGTTGCTTGCTTAGGACTGGATAACTCACCAGTACAGCCAGCCCGTGTCCAAAATCTTTTTAGATAGTTTCGACTAGATCTAAGTTTGCTATGCCACCATGCAAGGATTTCATTGCAGAATTTTCAAACTCCCTGATAGGGTCTAGTGCAGTGGTTCTCAACCACATTCCTGGAGGACCCACAACACTGCACATTTTGCATGTCTCCTTTTTCTGACACACCCATTTCAAGTTTTTGAGTTTCTACTAATGAGCAGGTGACCTGAATCAGGTGTGTTTGATTAAGAAGACATGCAAAATGTGCAGTGATGGGGGTCCTCCAGGAATGTGGTTGAGAACCACTGGTCTAGTGCACCTAAACTTTGGTCTAAGACTGCCTGTTCACAGGCATCTATGGAAAATGCAGATTCCATGTACAAGCATTGATCTGATAGATGCTTACTTTCATGTTCCGATTGCTCCTCACCATAGGAAATTTCTTTGATTCAGTTTCAGAAACCAGGCATACCAGTTCTACAGTAGGTCCTACTGTTCGGCCTGTCTCTGGCCCCCCGTGTCTTCACAAGGTGCATGAATGCAGCTCTACATCCACTGTGTTCCAGAGGGATGCGAATCCTGGCTTATTTAGTCAAAACAACAAGCTGCCCGCGACACCAGACTGAGCATGAGCAGAAACTAGGTCTTGCAGTAAACGAGGCAAAGTGTTGTTAATAATACAATTATTAACATTGGAATGACAATGGACTCCCGTGTTATGTTTGCCACCCTCTCACATGCCCGAGTGGACAGTATTCTGGAGCTCCTTTCTCATTTCCAGCTGGGTGCAAGCTTGCTGTACAATACATTGTTACAAATCTTGGGGATGCTGACCGCTACCACTTCTGTGATTCCACTTGGCTTGCTCCACCTCAGGCCTTTCCAGCGGTGGAACAACAGCTTGCAGTTGAACCCTGCCAGACTTCTTCATTGGCAGATTATCTTCCACTGTTGTATCCAGGCATTGACACTGTGGAATCGTCGGGAGTTCTTGATGTCAGGTGTTCCCCTAGGGGTCATTCCATCTCGTAGAGAGGTGGTCACAACTGATGCTTCTCTCCTCGGGTGGGGGGAATCATGGAATCACAGGGGTGTTTATGGAAATTGGTCTCTAGCTGGGTCCAGGGAACAAGTCCCTGCATCTCACAGACAAGATACTCACTTGGTCTCTTTCATCATTGAGGGCAGGTCACCCACCTCCTGCTCTGTCAAGGGATCTTCTGCACCCTTCTGCAAGATATGGCACCAGTTCGGCGAAGCAGAGCTGGATCTTTTTGCAATAAACACTCTGTCGCCTTTGGTTTGCGAGAACATGTAGAGACATATAGGATGCTCTGTCTCACGATAGGCCAAACTGTCTGCTTTGTGTTCCTTCCACTTCTGTGGGACACATTACACAGAATATGTGCTACCACAGAGTGTTACTTGTAGCGCCTCGATGGCCAGCCAGGCCTTGGTTTCCCATGCTTCTTTCGCTATTGGTGGGCAGGCCATGGCAGCTTCTGCTTTGGAAGGACCTGTTGTCACAGATGGATGGCGCAGTTTGGCATCTGGATCCAGCCCGTCTACAGCTTTGGTTTTGGCCTCTGGGACCAACTGTCTCTTAGCAGATTGTGAGCCTGCTGTCATTCATACCATATCTAATGCTAGAGCTGCATCCACACCTCAGTTCTGTGCAGCATGTTGCAGGATTTTCTTGTCATGGTGCTATGAGCATGGGTTAGATCCTACATGCTGTGACGTTCCTGGAGTTCTTCGTTTTTTGCAGCATCTTTTGGATTCAGGCAAAGCAGCCTCCAAACTGTTATGTTATATGTTGCAGCCATTTCTGAGCTTCATGTACTGGTTAATGGTTCTTCTCTTGGTTCTCATACTCTATGCTATTTTTTTTTTTTAAATGTGTGAGATGGTTGAGACCAGCTCATAACCCCCATTTTCCTTCATTGGAATTTCCACTTGTATTTGATTTTGTCTGTCTCTCATCCTTTGAGCCTTTGCAGACAGCTGACCTGAAATGGATATCTTTAAAAAATGAATTCTTCTTCTTTTTTTATTTTTTTTGGCAATTGCTTCTGCTAAATGTGTAAGTGAGTTACATGTTTTGTCCATTAGTGAGTTATGAGTGCATTGGTTGCCGGATGATTCTGGTGTTGTGCTATGACCAAATCCTTCTTTTCTGCCTAAAGTTCTGCCTCCACAGTTTATAAATCAGTCAATCAGTTTGGCAGCTTTTCAGTCAGTAATAGAGTCAAACCAGTCAAGGGATCACCTTTTGTGTCTGTGCGAGCCCTGAAGGGCTATGTGACTCCTACTGTTCATCTTAGGAGCACAGATCAGTTTTTTGTTTGTTGTGGTGGTGCAAGGTGTAGGTTATCACTATGGCTTACAAAAAAGCTAAAAAATCTTTGCCAGAGGGTATCATTCCACTAGGGCTGTGTCTACGTCTTGGGCTGCTTTCAGAGAAGTCCCTATAAAGGATATCTGTGCTGCTGCTACTTGGGCTTCCCCATGCACTTTTGCCTGGTATATTTTAGATATTTTTGTGACCTATCGAGCTGGCACTGTGATAATCCACTAGTGCTTAAGCACCACCTCTGGCAGTCATCTGGAATTCACAGAACCACAGTTACATACGTAACTAGTGTTTTATTCCCACATCAGTCCTATGACTACAGATTTCCTTCTGTTTTATGCTTTTAAAACAAAACATTGCTGCATTTGTATTCTGCAAAGGTGTTTTCGGGGAAAAGTTGTGTGTGAGATTTGACCAGAGCTTGGAGGTCTGGTTTGAAGGGGAGTTTCTGGAAAGTTTTCCACATACTTAGAGCAAATGTTTGTCTTGCACAGATTGACCAGGTGAAGCAGAATCTCTCCAGGAAGGACACTGAGCTCTTGGGCCTGCAGACTAAACTGGAGACGCTCACCAATCAGTTTTCTGACAGCAAACAGCACATCGATGTACTCAAAGAGTCTCTCACTGCCAAGGAACAGCGTGCTGCTATCTTGCAGACTGAGGTAAGAGTTACGTTATGGCAATGAATTGGCATTGTATGGTTAGATAAAAAAGTATATGTATATATCATATTTGTGCATTATATATCTTTTAAGTTCTCATTAGATCCCTTTTCTACCAAATCCACTTTCAAGAAAGATATTTAGGATGAGAATTATGTCATAACTGGATTAATTTTTTCCCCTATCCATTCTGAGTAATTCTCTTTGCCATTCACATAATTCGGACATACAATGGGTATAGAAATTAATCACCCCCTTTAAAATAATCTGATTTTGTTGCTTTGCAGCCTGAAATGAAGATTGGCACAGTTTTTGTTTTATCCTGCTGTATTTACTCAGTGCAACTTATAACATCCAAGTGAAAGATAAAACACCAACATGTCAGAAAAAAACAACAACAACAAAAAAACAGAATCACTGAGGCCTTGTCCACACGAACGCGGGTATTCTCAAAACCACAGCTTTTTCTATGCGGTTTGGCCATTCATCCACATGCAAACGCAGCACCAGGTCACTGAAACCGAACATTTTTGAAAACTCCTACCAGGGTGAAGAATTTCAAAAACTCCGGATGTAGTGTTGTCGTGTAAACAGCAAAACCGGAGATTTTGGCTTGTTACGTCGGAGCATGCGCTGTTATCTCTATTTTCAGGCTTCTGATTGGCCAACATGGCTTTACGGTTGAGATTATATCGCCACCTGTTGGCTTGGCATGCCCCTGACGGTGCTTCATAGCATGCTTTTGCGTTTTCATGTGGACAGAGGTTTTTTTTAAAACGCAAGAAGGAAAAACTCCATTTATAAAAAATACCCATGTACGTGTGGACATGGCCTGAGTTGGAAAAAGGTCACCACCAAAAAAATGACTTGTAAACTCAATCAGGTGTAACTAATCACCTTCTCAATGACACACAAAGCCCTTTGACTTTCAACTGTGATCAGCTGTGGTCACTTTTATAAGCTCAGCATTGAAAAGAGCTTTTACTGGAGCATATCAGTCCTTGATAGTGCAACTGAAGCAAACAATCAACTATGGGTGACAAGGCACTGTCAGAAGATCTCCGGGATAAAGATATGGACAGGCACAAGTCAGGAGATGGATACAAATTTTTTTTGGGAGGCTTTATCAATGCCTACAAGCACAGTGAAGTCTATTATTAAGAAGTATAAGGTATTTGCTACAACACAGACCCTCCCTGGATCAGGATGTTGAGCCGGAGGAAACTGGTAAGAGAGGCGACTAAGAGGCCTACAGCAACTCTGAAACAGTTGCAGAAATTTATGACAAAGAGTGGTCGCTGTGTGCATGTGACAACAATATCACAAATTCTCCACAAATGTGGCTTGTATGGGAGGGTTGCAAGAAAAAAACCACATGCAGTCACGAATGAGCTTTGTCAAAATGCACCTAGAAGATTATAAGGCAGATGAGACTAAAATTAAATTATTTGGCCTCAACACCAAACGATATGTCTGGCAGAAATCAAATATAGTATACCATCCAAATAACAGCATTCCTCCAGTAAAGCATGGAGATGGTAATATCCTGTTATGGTGGTATTTCTCTGCAGCAGGGACTGGATCACTTGTCAATATAGAAGGAAAAATGGATGGGGCAAAATAGTCAAATTCTTGTGGAAAATCTGCTGCCCTCTGCCAGAAAGTTGTCAATGGGAAGAAGGTTTACCTTGGCTTCCAGCATGACACTGACCCAAAGCACAGAAAAACTGACCACACAGTGGTTGAAGGAGAAAAAGGTCCTTGCATGGCCTAGTCAGAGCCCAGACGAAAATCTGTGCAATGACTTGAAGCTTGCAGTCCACAAATGCTCACCATCAAATTGAACTGAACTTGAGTAGTTCTGCAGAGAAGAGTGGGTCAATATTGCAAAGTTAGTAGAGACAAATTCCAAAAGACTAAAGGCTGTAATTAAAGCAAAAGTGATTTAACAAAATACTGACACAGAGGTGATCCTTTTTTCCAACTCTGTTATTCTGTTTTTTATTTTTTTTCTGACATGTTGGTGTTATATCTTTCACTTGGATGTTATAAGTTGCACTGAGTAAATACAGCTGGATAAAACAAAAACTGTGCAATTTCAGGCTGCAAAGCAACAAAATGTGATTATTTTAATGGGAGGTGATATTTTTCTATACCCACTGTAACTAGTTAGCCAGCTAGATAACTTTATAATCATAACCAGGATTACCACTGTCATGGAAATCCTGGATATCAGGATCCTGGTATTTTAAATGATTTCCAGGCCTAGAAAAGTCATTTTCTGTTCAAATGTATGGATATCAATGAATATCAGTTTTCTTTTTCAAGCTACTGTTATGTTTGATTTCTGATTAAATTATTTTTCATTTGATTCAACTCGAGTCGATTCATTGCAGTGTCAAACTGGTTCACAAAATGAACAAAATGGTCTAAATGAATTTGTTTTTAAAACTTATTCAAAAAGAGGGGAAGAAAATAGAAGCATAAAAAGCATAATTCATAAAAATAAGCAGAATTTATAACAACAGTGTTTAATACATGACACACAAAAACATGTTTAAGTTTGCAAGTCATAAAACATGTATATGATCAAAAGACACCACTTAATTAACTAGCAATACTAAAATACTAAAATACAATTGATTTATAAATAGATTTATAAATACAGTACAATAATATATAATAGAATACATTTTATGTATATTATACTTGGAACATTAAAAAGTTTTCTGTTATCTGCATTAAAGTAATTTTGTTCATATTTTAGGGCTAAGAATATAAATTATTCCTGAACTTTATGTTCCATCTATAATGACAATATTGATTGGAAGTAATGTTTCTTTTGTGTCAATGAAAAGCTGTTGTATTTAATGCAGTTTTCTTGCAAGACCATTAGGGGGCACTGTTGTATCAAACATGTTATGAAATTGCAGGGGCATGAATGGCTTCTTTGTGTAAGCTTTTAATTCTGTAGTTAGTCTATCATCATACTTTTTATCATAATCCAGTGTAACCAGTGCCAGCATGTGATTCGTGGAGTTTAGCTGACGGTTAATGTGCCCTGACTGGCCAAGTATTAGTGTGTTCCTGTATACACTGTCATGAATAATAGTGTTATAATGGACAATAAGTATCAGTTCATGTGTCTGCATGAGTTTTGTGCCTGTGTTTTCAGGTCGATGCTCTGCGCTTACGTCTGGAGGAGAAGGAGGCTACGCTTAATAAAAAGAGCAAGCAAATACAGGAAATGTCGGAGGAGAAGGGCACGCTGAATGGAGAAATTCACGACCTCAAAGACATGCTTGACGTCAAGGAACGCAAGGTCAACGTGCTGCAGAAGAAGGTAATTGACAGTTTGCACACCAACATTGTAGCAAAATTCTTTGTTACGTTGATGGTTTCATTCTCTCAGTAGGAAATAAAACATTGTGGTCAAAACAAACTTTTGCAAGCAGTTGCAGCAACCACTGCACCATTGAACCATTGCAGCAGACTATGCATTCGTAAACATTGTTTGAAGCCCTCCAAACGGGTGTCATTTTCTCCTCCTCAATGTAGATGGCACTGTTAGGCCACGTTTCAACATCCATGTTTATTTATAAAGCCCTTTTACAACACTCAAGGTGAACCAAAGTGCTTTCCAATAAAAGTAGAGCAATAAAAACAAAAATATAAGCCACAAACAACAAAAATTACATAAAATACACAAAAATGTCACAACATTGCAAGATATTAAAAGCGTGTCTAAATAAATAAGTTTTAAGCCTAGCTTTAAAAAGACCCAGGTCAGTAATGGTGCGCATATCAGGGGGAAGCTTATTCCAGAGTCAGCTACAGAAAAAGCCCGGTCACCCCAGTATACTGTGACCTCGGGACTTCCAGTAAAAGTTGATTTGTTGACCTAAGAGCCCTGTTTGGCTGATGAAAAGCCAGCATCTCAGTTACATAAGGTGGGGCATTGAGAGCTTTAAAAACAATACAATTTTAAAATCAAATCTAAAAGAAACTGGAAGCCAGTGGAGCGAATAAATAATTGCGATGTTTGTTAAAAGACAGGCCACAGCATTCTGCACCAGCTGAAGGTGACTGAGGGAGGACTGTGAGACACCAAAATAAAGTGCATTACAATAATCTAATCTTGAACTGATAAAAGTATGAAAAGCTTTTTTAAGGTCAGAGCGATTCAAAAATGGTTTGACCTTGGCCAAATGACGTAGCTGAAATAAATCAGCTTTAAACAGGCTGTCAATTTGTCAAATTTGAGGCTACTATCAAAAGTCACACCAAGATTTCTGACAGTTTGTCTAAGCACTAAAGTCAGCGCATCAAAGTCAGAAGTTACAGACTCTCCAAATAAAATATATTCAGTCCTTTCTTCATTTAGGTGAAGGAAACTGTGTTCTAACCATAGTTTAATGTCATAATTGCAATCAATTAGCGACCCACCTGTGTCAGCATTTTTTGGCAAATAAATTTACAAATCATCAGCATAGCAGTGAAAAGCTATATTATCCCTGGCTATAATGGACCCCAGAGGCAGCATGTAAAGTGAAAATAAAATAGGCCAGAGAATAGAGCCTTGTGGCACCCCGCAAGAGAGAGAAGTGGTGGAGAAGGACGAGCCCCCAATCACTACAGAAAAGGTTCTATTGGTCAAATAAGACGAGAACCACTGAAGTGCGGTACCCCGAATGCCAACAAAGTGATTAAGGCGAGACAGAAGGACTTCATGGTCCACTGTATCAAAGGCCGCCATGAGATCAAGTAGCACTAGAATAACAGGGCACTTAGACACGTTTGATGAGCTCTGGAAAGAATTATATAATAGAATTACCCTTTTATGGTATATATACTTGGAACATTAAAAAAGTTTCTCTGTTATCTGCATTAAAGTAATTTTGTTCATATTTTAGGGCTAAGAATATAAAGTTATTCCTGAACTTTATGTTCCATCTATAAGGACAATATTGATTGGAAGTAATGTTCTTTTGTGTGTCAATGAAAAGCTGTTGTATTTAATGCAGTTTTCTTGCAAGACCATTAGGGGGCACTGTTTGTATCAAACATGTTATGAAATTGCAGGGGGCATGAATGGCTTCTTTTGTGTAAGCCTTTTAATTCTGTAGTTAGTCTATCATCATACTTTTTATCATAATCCAGTGTAACCAGTGCCAGCATGTGATTAGTGGAGTTTTAGCTGACGTGTTAATGTGCCCTGACTGGCCAAGTATTAGTGTGTTTCCTGTATACACTGTCATGAATAATAGTGTTATAATGGGACAATAAGTATCAGTTCATGTGTCTGCATGAGGTTTTGTGCCTGTGTTTTCAGGTCGATGCTCTGGCGCTTACGTCTGGAGGAGAAGGAGGCTACGCTTAATAAAAAGAGCAAGCAAATACAGGAAATGTCGGAGGAGAAGGGCACGCTGAATGGAGAAATTCACGACCTCAAAGACATGCTTGACGTCAAGGAACGCAAGGTCAACGTGCTGCAGAAGAATGTAATTGACAGTTTGCACACCAACATTGTAGCAAAATTCTTTGTTACGTTGATGGTTTCATTCTCTCAGTAGGAAATAAACATTGTGGTCAAAACGAACTTTTGCAAAAGCAGTTTGCAGCAAACCATTGAACCATTGCAGCAGACTATGCATTCGTAAAACAGTTTGAAGCCCTCCAAACGGGTGTCATTTTCTCCTCCTCAATGTAGATGGCACTGTTAGGCCACGTTTCAACATCCATGTTTATTTATAAAGCCCTTTTACAACAATCAAGGTGAACCAAAGTGCTTTCCAATAAAAGTGAGAGCAATAAAAACAAAAATATAAGCCACAAACAACAAAAACTTACATAAAATACACAAAAATGTCACAACATTGCAAGATATTAAAAGCGTGTCTAAATAAATAAGTTTTAAGCCTAGCTTTAAAAAGACCCAGGTCAGTAATGGTGCGCATATCAGGGGGAAGCTTTATTCCCAGAGTCAGCTACAGAAAAACCCGGTCACCCCAGTATACTGTGACCTCGGGACTTCCAGTAAAAGTTGATTTGCTGACCTAAGAGCCCTGTTTGGCTGATGAAAAGCCAGCATCTCAGTTACATAAGGTGGGGCATTGAGAGCTTTAAAAAAAATACAATTTTAAAATCAAATCTAAAAGAAACTGGAAGCCAGTGGAGCGAATAAATATTGCGATGTTTTGTTAAAAGACAGGCCACAGCATTCTGCACCAGCTGAAGGTGACTGAGGGAGGACTGTGAGACACCAAAATAAAGTGCATTACAATAATCTAATCTTGAACTGATAAAAGTATGAAAAGCTTTTTTAAGGTCAGAGCGATTCAAAAATGGTTTGACCTTGGCCAAATGACGTAGCTGAAATAAATCAGCTTTAAACAGGCTGTCAATTTGTCAAAATTTGAGGCTACTATCAAAAGGTCACACCAAGATTTTCTGACAGTTTGTCTAAGCACTAAAGTCAGCGCATCAAAGTCAGAAGTTACAGACTCTCCCAAATAAAATATATTCAGTCCTTTATTCATTTAGGTGAAGGAAACTGTGTTCTAAACCATAGTTTAATGTCATAATTGCAATCAATTAGCGACCCCCCCTGTGTCAGCATTTTTTTTTGGCAAATAAATTTACAAATCATCAGCATAGCAGTGAAAAGCTATATTATCCCTGGCTATAATGGACCCCAGAGGCAGCATGTAAAGTGAAAATAAAATAGGCCAGAGAATAGAGCCTTGTGGCACCCCGCAAGAGAGAGAAGTGGTGGAGAGGACGAGCCCCCAATCCACGACAGAAAAGGTTCTATTGGTCAATAAGACGAGAACCACTGAAGTGCGGTACCCCCCGAATGCCAACAAAGTGATTAAGGCGAGACAGAAGGACTTCATGGTCCACTGTATCAAAGGCGCCATGAGATCAAGTAGCACTAGAATAACAGGGCACTTAGAAACGTTTGATGAGCTCTGGAGAAATGCACGAAACCAGCCTCACCAAATATCCCTTTGTGTAAATTTATGATTTCTAAAAGTAGGGAAAAGTTGTGTTTGTGATGGCGACGGAGTCTCCTGTTCTCAGAAATGACACACACAGGCCGTTAACCTCAGGCTAACAGCAGACGCCAGGGTTTATACGTCTGTTCTGCATCTTTCATATCCATGAAACAGCTGTTTGCTTCTGCCTCAAACCCACGTTGGATATACAAGAAGTCGTAGCTTTTGCCGTTCCCGTCGACATCGCTTTTCATCGTCAATATTTAGGGTGCAGCTTTGAACTTCATTCCACAATATACAGACTTTGACAGAAATCGGCACACAAATGTTGCCAAGTCAAAACTATCGTTGACATGTTTCAAGCTGGTTGTACCGTACTCTTTGAGTTTGTCAGAGGATGTTTCCATAGTGACTGGCCATGGCTGGTTGTCCCATGAGGCAATGCTTCAGCGGTCACATCCGACTATCAGTTTCAGTTCTTCTGCGCTGAGATCACAGGCTGTGGAAACAAGCCCCCCATCCGCAGCCTCATTAATCTTGACTTAGTGATAGTCTGAGTGCACAGAACCCACTGTGAGCTCACCTTTATTGGGAAAACAGGAAGTTGTGCATCAGTCTAATGGACATTCCAGGGATAATGTTGCGAATAATGCTCCTAAGATCGCTGTAACTTGTGTCATATATTATTTTACGACTAAGTTTCCCCAAAAAAAGCACATGGATCATTAGCTATAAAGTAGAAGTATGTTTACTTGAAAGGCTAAAAGCTGTATCTCTTTGAAATTCACTCATAGTTTACAAAAAGTGGCTGTTGACTGATAATCATTACCCTGGAAGACCTTTTAAGGTTGTAAATTGCTTACGTACTTGCTGTTTTGGAAAAAAATGATTTTATTTAAGAGTGTCTCAAATATAAAGACCTGACACGTTTTTATCAATATCTTAGCTTTTTTTTTTACTGTTTTTGTTTTTGTTTTTTTGGCTATTTTCTTTCTCTGTTTGTCTCAGCCGCTTTGCTTCTCTTCACAGTTTGAGTCTGAAAGCCTCTCAGAGTCATCAGGAGCACGATGAACTTTTTTTTTTAAAGCCAAGTGCTCTCCCAAGCCACAGAAAGAGAAACATTTAGTTTCCATTATAGTGCTTGAGCCGGTCTACATTGCCCCAGAGTTGTTCCTAATGGCCATAACACATTGAGACAGTTCTATGAAGGTATGCATGGGGCTGCTCAACAGAACACCATTCAACAAAACAGGTCAAACACGAGAAAACGAGAAACCGTACAGAGCAAGCAGGATTATTTCCAGTGAGGAAACATTAGCGCATGTGTCATTTTGCATTTTTAGAAAATTGCACTACTTACAATGGATATATCATGGACATGGAGGAGTTAAAGGGATAGTTCAGCCAAAAAATGGAAATTCTGTCATCATTTACTCACCCTCATGCTGTTTCAAACCTGTAAGAATTTCTTTTTTCTGTTGAACACAAATATATTTTGAAGAATTTTGGTAACCAAATACTTGACTAGACTAAACTTCCTCCCTCAGTTCGCCCAGACTGTTTATGGAAATGTAGCTAGAAACTAGGTGATTCAGAAATAATAATGATTTTGGCATTACTACCATCAGCTCATTAACAGAAGACTTCCAACATTTACATAAGAATGAAAATTCATTAACAAGAAACTCGACCCGCCCTGATGAATGATTTTTTATTTATATTTTGCAAAGCTTAAGAGGTTAGCCAATCATACCAGAGCTCATTTGCATATAGAATTCTTCAAGATAAATACTGCATCAAATGTTTCTCACCTACTATATAGTTGTGAAGTATGCAACTTCGGATGCAGCCAAAGTAGCAAAGACTGCCTGTTTAATTCCGAGAGTCAGTGAGAGTGGAAATTATAATGTAAAAAAAAACTGTATTTGATGTTAAAAACATTACAAGTAGGCTTTAGAAAAATAAAATGCTTTAGACGTGTAGAATATGGCCTCTTAATAAGCTACACTGTTTAGTTTTTTTTTTTTTTTTTCAAACAACATGTAGCACTGTTACATTTGCAAGTACGAAAATGAGCTTTCCTAGACTGTGCGTGTCTGTGTATATAAGTGAGTAAATGAATAGATACACAGTATCCTGTGAAGTATGCATTCGTTCTCAGAGGAGGCCTAGTTTGGGCTCGTTTCTTTTTTTCTCGCACTCTCCTTTAATGTCTGAACATCATTTTTTTCTCCCGCTCGGAGCTGTTTGGCTTTGTAATTGTTTTCCCAGCGGCTCCAGTTCAAGTGTGAAGCTCTCTGCCTTCTCAGTGGCACTGTTTGCCTGCGTGGATGTGAGCGAGTGCGTGCCGAACGGAGCAAAACACCTCTTCCAGCGGCAGCCGAGAGATTCGGCCCGCTCTTTTCTTTCTTTGTTTATATTCAGTGTTTTGTGTTTAACTGAACACTTACCCTTTAACAGCCTGGAAAATAACGATAATTTAATTTGCAACTGTCAGATAAGGTGGCAGACAGATCCGCAGTGGAAGCAGCGGAGCTAAATATTGAAAACAGCGGTTTGGATAGGAATTCTTTCACAAGTTCACTGCAGGACAGGCTGCAGAAAATAACATTTGTTAATGCGAGGAGGGAGGAATACAAGACACAGTTCAGCAGAACTCGCTCAAGTATGTAAACTCGCGTCGAACGTCTTGATGAAGAGCAGCTCTCTTTGGCATGAGAAGGTTGTCAGAGACACTTTGTCTTATGGATGAACATGGGCGGTGCTAGGGTTGGCTTTTTTTCCACAAAGTTTTCATGTCTGGACATTTTTAGCATTACTATTTCCAATAAGGGTTGCAGTTAATAAAAAAATAGGCTATCTGCATCTTATTTTGAAACTAAATGTTTAAATTATAGCACATGAATTCTGTTCTTCAGATGACACCAAAGAAATTAAACCTGTTTGTTGACTTTGCCATAATATCTCCCCACCAACAAGAAATAAAAAACAAACAATAATCATCGCTGCTCAAGTAATTTGTCCGCAAACTTTAGAAACATAATCTTGGACATTGAGGTTCTTGCAAAACTCTTTTATTGAGACACAATTTCATGAACTTCATGAACTTTCAGCAAATCCAGCAACTATATATTTTTCTTAGAAGTAACAGCCTGCTAACTTCTGAACAAACTTGACATTTTGACAACATAAAACTGTCGTCAAAGTACAATGTGCGTTGGACTACACTGCCGTTCAAAAGTTTGGGGTCAGTATGAATTTATGTTTTGAAAGAATTTAATACTTTTATTCAGAAAGGACACATTAAATTGATCTAAAGTGACCATTAAAGAAATCCTAAAAAAATGTATTGCGGTTTCCACAAAAATATTAAGCAAACTGTTTTCAACATTGATGATGATAAGAAAATTAAATAATAAGATAAATTAGAATGATTTCTGAAAGGTCATTTGACACTAAAGACTAAAGTAATGTCTGCTGAAAATTCTAAATATATTAAAATAAAAATATATTAAATATATTATGATATTTTATAATTATCAAATATTTTAATTAAATCTATTAAAATATATCAAAATACAAAACAGTTATTGTAAATTGTATATTTTAAATTTTAAAACATTTAATGTTTTTTATTTATTTTTTTGTTCAAGAAAGCAGCCTTGGTGAGCATAAGAGACTTTTCCAGAGACATCTAACTAACCCTAAACTTTTGAAAGGTAATGTACAACAAACCAAAAGGGTCATCATTGTTGTTTTATTTTAAAATCAGTGATTTAAAATCCATACAGTGGTTTACGTTTGGCTGAAACCAAGTTTAGTGGGAGATTTTTAGTTTTCGCGCCAGTAGAATTGAGGGTTTTACTTCATTAACAATGACTCACCGCACATGTAACGTTTCATATCGTATTCCAGTATTTCATCGAAGGATGTCCCCATGCGCATTCACAGAGGGTTTAGGCTAAACCCTGAACATTCACTGACCCCACAACCGCCCCCATGGATGAAGAGCTTCCAATTTGCTACACTTTTTAAGACTGGTTCAGAACGCAGAACGAGTGTGTGCTTTTTTTCCCTCTTCTTTTCGACGGCTAAGGCGCTGAAGAAGGCTAACAGGCTTAGCACCACAAGGAAAGCCTCTTAAACAGAGCGTGTCAGACCTGAGTTGTGATCTTCTTGCTGAGGAAGAGAGTATAACATTGTTTGTTACCGTCCTTCAGTTGAGAGAGAGAGAGAGAGCGAGAGGGAGAAAGACACAGACAGAGAGAGCAGAGCTTTAAGAGGATGCATGCTAATAAGTGCCTTGTGTTAAAATAATGATAAACCCCACATCAAAAGGCCGAGAGTCTTAAGCCCCTAACAGTCTGATAGAGAGAAGGAGAGAGATCCTCTCTGCTTTTGACTTAATTGGGGGAAAGAAGTTCTACAGGAGTTTCTAATTAATCGACACTTCCTCCTCCCCATCTCTTACTCTCTCTCTTTCTCTCTCTGCAAATGTTAAAAAATCTCTCCCTCTCCCTTATATTCACTTTTCTATTTCAAAGTAGTGCAAAGTAAAGCAGTGACAGACAAAAAATTAAGTGCAAATGTTAAAAAAAATCTAATATTTTTACTGCTAATAAAGTTTTTTAATTGCAGTAACTAGCCCCTTTATGTATGTTTTTAAATGTACACAAAAACAGAGTAAAAGAGTAATATTGTGAAATAATATTACTGTTTGAAAAAACAAATTTCTTTTTCTAATACATGTTAAAATATAATTTATTCCTGTGATGCAAAGCTGTATTTACTCAGCATCATTACTCCAGTTATTATTATGAATATTTTATATTTTTGTGGAAAACATTGTAATTTTTTTTCATGATTCTTTGATGAATATACATTTCAAAAGAACAGCATTTATTCAAAATAGGAATCTTTTTGAGCCATTGCTCAATAAAGGTATTAATTTGTATCAGAAAAATCTAGGAAATAATTTTAAATTAGGTTACAGTAACTGCAATAAACAATTATTGTAAATAATATTTATTTTTCATTTTAGGTTTTAGCTTTACTGTTTGTAGTCATGGTGCTTTAAAGGGGGTGCATTTAGAGATGCTGTAAATTCATGCCCTTTAAAGAGCTTTAACCTACCAGTAAAACTCCGACCACCTTGAATGTTTGAGTAAATCCAAATAAATGTGTCCGTTGCAATTTATTATATAAAACTAATGACTCACAGTTACACAGTGGAATTTTCCTTTTGCTGTCACTTTACTGTATATCAAACGAGTGCAACTCAAGTCTTGTGATCCATTACTAGTGGACACAGCCCTGGCACGTCGACTACTGCCAGAACTAATCGACTGGTTTAGTGGCGATCAAGGCGATCAAAGCAGGAATATGAATTTTGACAATTTTGAAAAATGAAGGAAAATCTCTTTCTGTGCGGGACACAAAGACATGCCGTGCCACTTACCTGTCAAGTCTCACCCACTCAGGTGCAAAACACCTCACACTCATTTGCATTACTGAGCAGCATGTGTGTGCTAAAAACGACACAACAAAATTACTAAAATTTCAACCAAAATAATTTTTTTTAATTATATTTTATTCAAAATATTTGTAAGAATTATAATACTTTCTCAGTTATACTAAAATAACACGTTGAAGAATTCCAGAGAACCTTCTAATAAAAAGTGCTGGAAACATCTAGCAAACAGTTTCTCTTATACATACAGTATAAGCTTCTTAATACCCATCTGCCGAAAATCTGCAGGAATGATCTCCCCTCCCATCGCTCCACTCTGTGGGTTTGACATGTTTTGTTCGGCTTGCACATTGAATACAATTCTGATGCAACCCGCTGTAAATGCTCAAATCTTTTTGTGTGTGTGCCTGTGCGTGTTGTCTTGTTGTGTGCCGCATGCCTCTCTGTCTGTTTCCAGAGCTCACGCAACACTGACATGCAGCAGATCACTAAGTGAAACAAACCACTCTTTTATAATTCAGACAAACCCCCCCCTTTCTCTCTCTCTCTCTCTCTCTCTCTCTCTCTCTCACACACACACTCACTCACACACACACACACACACACACACACACACACACACACACACACAAATCCCTTTAAGTCTCCAAGTGTTTGGATCTCTGACGAGAGGCTGCTCTTTTAGTCTCGTCCTGTCTTTTATTCACTCACACACTCTCGGATGAAACCAGAATCAGTGCAGAAGAGCTTGTGGGAGTGTGTGAGTCCATCTACACACTGTTCTTTAGTCAATTTTAAATACCAGGTCATTGAATTCCGGTTTAAAGCTTCTCCCAACGTAGATTTTTATTTTTTTATTTTTTTTGTTTAATAGGCTCCTATTTGAACGTAATCATCATTTGGCTTGACATGGATCCCTGCAATTTAGATCTGAATGTCCATCTTCCCTTTATGAGGAAGATGAATGCATTTTTCCTCCATTAGCTCTATACAGGATCGCAGTTTTCCCCTCAATGCACTGATTGTTTTCCGAAATATAATTGCTGTTATCATATGACTCTGCACATGCATAATACGAGAGCAATGAAATATTCATGAGCGTATTGTGTGCGCCGGCCAAAGCTGCACGGGGTAACCCGAAACTCTGGGGGATGCTGGGTAATGGGGCAAAGGAGCGTAATCAGGTTGTGCTACACAACCAAGTTTCATGGGCGACCACAGATGATATCAAAGGGAAGGAGGTGAAGTGTGTGTGTGTGTGTGTGTGTATCGTCTGACAGGTGGAGCTATCAGCTGTGTGTTTGATTAATGAAGGGCTGGAAATGTTTAAGCGAGCATATTGGACATGCACTGTTATGTTTTTGTTTTTGTTTTTGGTGTGTAGTTATTCCACAAAAAGTCTCCCACAATTCCATAGGACCATTCAGCACAACTTATTTTTCTTCACTCAGCATTTCACTTAAAAACTAGCTGAGACTAACCCCGACATCTGTTCAAACATGTGTGAAATTATTTAAAACAACAAACCCTGCCGTACTTTTTATTATTTGAGCAACAACTGTCGTTTTTTTGAACCAGGGCAAATTCATTCTAGGGTTTCTTCTCACTTCTCCCTCTGCCTACATTTGTTATCCTTGTAATCGCTTTTGCCAAAACATTCACACTTTTAATTAAATTCATAAGTCGACACAGCTTTATCTCTCTCAGCGGTCGAGTTCGGAAACCAGATCACGCCGCTGTCACAGTTTTCTCTTGCTCTTTTCCGGACACTGAATAAAAAAAAAAAAAAAAAAGAAAAAGCTTCTAAAATCGTTAAGGCACTTAAAGAACAAACTACAAAGGGAGAAAAGATGTGGGAGATGTGGCCTGAAGGAAAGATTTTTAGTCTGTTCATTTTGTTTAGTTTATAATAAATGTGGGTACAGTTCTTTTTAATAACTAAAAAAATTTGATTTTCATTACATTTCCAGTTATTTTCAAATGTCTTGAAACATGAATAATAATGAATAAAAAAAGAAAAATATATAGCTATATTGGTAACACTTTAGAATAAAGTTCCATTAGTTAATGTTAGTTAATGTATTATTTATTAATGTATCATTTAATACTGTATTTATTCATCTTTGTTAATGTTAGTTAATGAAAATAAAGTTATTCATTGTAAGTTCATGCTAATTCACAGTGCATTAACTAATGTTAACAAGCACAACTTTTGATTTGAATAATGCATTAGTAATGCATTAATAAATGCTGTAGAAAGATTGTTCTTGCTTAGTTCATGTTAACTAAAGTAGTTAACTAACATTAACTAATGGAACCTTATTCTAAAGTGTTACCGCTATATTATATAAATGATGTAGAATAATATATATATTTATTTTTTAAATGGAAGAAGGAAAGATTTTTGGTCTGCTAATTTCGTTAGATTTTTAATGTAGTTATAGTAATTTTTGATAACTAAAATGAGTGAATTTCAGTATTTTAGTGATTTTCAAATGTCTTGAAGCATTAATAATTAATAGTAATAACAACTTAAAATATGTATATAATATGCTGTGAGTGGTTTATAATGTTTTATTTTTACTTTAGTTACAGAGGTTATTTTCATTGTTTTATTAAATGTCTTGAAACATGAATAATAAAATATAAAATAACAAAAAATATAGTAAATAATATATATAAATTATGTAAAACTATATATTTATATTTATTAAAGGGAAGAAAGGAAAGATTTTTGGTCTGCTAATTTTGTTTGGTTTATTTTAGTTTTAACAATTAAAAAATAATAGGGCTGTCAAATGATTAATCACGATTAATCACATCCAAAATAAAAGTTTTGTTTACATAATATATGTGTGTATACTGTGTATATTTATTATGTATATATAAATACACACACATGCATGTATATATTTAAGAAGAATATGTTATGTTTATATATTAAATATATTTATATATAATATAAAATATAAGAATATAAATATATAAATGTATATACATGTAAATATTTTCTAAATATATAATTTATGTGTGTGTATTTATATATACATAATAAATATACCCTGTACACATACATATATTATGTAAACAAAACTTTTATTTTGGATGTGATTAATCGTGATTAATCATTTGACAGCCCTAAAAAATAAGTGAGTAATTTTCATTATTTTCAAATGTCTTGAAAATTAATTAATAATATAGTACAACATAATGTAATGTAATATAATATAATATACAAATGTAATATGCGGAATGTGGTTTATAAAAGTTTATAATAACTTTATAGTAATTTTAATTATTTTCAATTATTTTTCAAATATCTTGAAACTTGAAAATTAAATAAAATAATAAACAAAAATATAGTAAATATTATATATAAATTATGTAGAATAATATATATTTATATATATTTTTAATATTTAAATGTAAATAAATTACTGATGTTTTTGTAATAGTGTGTTTGTTTCAGCCATAGCAACAAAACTTATGTTGCCAACATTTCCGAATATAATTGTTCAATTAAAACAATTCCGTTCATATCAAAGACCATATAATTTCTCTAAATCTTGTTCAGACCAAGAACTTTTTACTCTAAACATTCGAGGTAGGCCTGCTGATAAAATGTGTTTGCACAGAGAGCGGCTCTATCAATGGCAGGTTGTTTCAAAGCAGCTATAAGAAACAAAAATGGCAACTATTTATCAAATCCGTCAGTGTTTAATTGAATGTGAGACAGTGAACAGGAAAAGTCAGTCTTTTCATTGAGCTGTCGGGACATGATGAATGGAGCGAAACGTGGAAATGCCCATCTCTCCCGTGCCATTCATCAGCTCCACGCCAGCCGCGCACGCAGATAAGGAAAGTTTATGATGAGAATTAGTTCTGAATATGCTTCTAATGAGGTCATTATTTATTTTAAGCTGAACAGTGAAAAAATAGATTGTTTTTAACCGATCCGACCCTCCCCCCGTTCCTAATGTTGTTGCATACGGAGTGCTGTAAGTGCATGTGCTGAAAATAAAATGAAAAATGGCTTCACTTAGTCTACTCTGAGCTTAAGTGTGAGTAAATGTTGTTTATTGTGCTTTAATAGATATGTCTTCATCCGTCTCTCTCTTTCTCTCTCTCTCTCTCTCTGTGCAGATTGAGAACCTGCAGGAGCAGCTGAAGGATAAGGAGAAGCAGATGACCAGCCTGAAGGAGCGTGTCAGATCCCTGCAGGCAGACACTTCAAACACGGACACGGCCCTCACCACGCTGGAGGAGGCCCTGGCTGAGAAGGTGGACACCCACGAACACTCACATGCACACAGACTCATTTACAGCCTCTGAAAACTAGTTGTCCGTTTTAGGGTTGTCAACATTTTCATTGGTATTACTCTCACCCACGGAGTGTTCAGAGCAGCTGCAAGTCAGTCATACACAAGGAAATAGGACTGATGTTACAGATGTTATTGCTCTTAATTATTACTTTTATATTCTTCTTTAATTTAGGTATTTTCTGAAAGTACTGTTACTGGAAGGTTTTTTTTTTTTTTTTTTTTGTCATCCATTCTATAGCATCAGAGCAGGTGGATGGGCTGACATTTGAATCTAGAGCAGTGAATAATAATAATAATAATAATAATAATAATAATAATAATAATAATAATAATGAATGTACAACCTAATATTATTAGTAAATATGCTATAAATATAACTAATTTGTTTATTATTATTATTATTATTAATATTACTATTATTATTAATACTACTACTAGTAGTAATAGTCATAACATTTTCTAACTACAATAAATGTGTAAATTAATACTTATTATTAAATGAAATGAGTAAATATTATAATGTTTGTTGTCATTATTATTATTATTATTATTATTAGCAGTTGTAGTAATACCAATTATGTAAGTGAGTTATTCTTATTTAACATTTTATTAATAATACACTAATTTGTTGTTGTTTGTTACTATATTATTATTATTATTATTATTATTATTTTTAATAACAGCAATTAATATTCATATTAAATAATAATGCATGATCTAATACTAATAGTAAATATTATATAAATGTTGTTTATTACTGGCAGTACTAGTAGTAGCATTTTCTAACCACAATTAGAATTCTTTTATATGTAATATTAATGTGTAATTTAACACTTTTAGTAAATATTATATTAATATTGCATTAATTTTAACAACAATTTTGTTGTTGTTTGTAATTATTTTTAGTAGTTGTTGTAGTAGTAGTAGTAATTATGTAAATTATTTATTTGTTATTATTTATAAATTTGATTAATAATACATAAAGTCATCCTTCAGAGAGATGATTTCACAGGTAATGTGAACTGCAGTTGCAGAGCAGCAGAAGCTGTGAGTGTGTGTGTGACAGCGGTGAAGATTGCTCTGTCACACACTCTTATGTAAGGACTCAGTCATTCTCACACCATGACTGACCTCCCAGCAAGTGTACGGATCCACAGGTCAATCCCCGTCACTTCTCATCGACTCACATCACATGTGTTATTGTCTTCGCCAACGCGTACACGGAGTTCACTGAACATTTCAGGTCACGGGCTTCCAGAATGACGCAGTTCTCCGAATCAACATATCCTTCCCCCCCACCTGCCCCCTGAACTCCAGCTCATGAATATGAATGAATTAACCCCGGCGGTTATTAGCATTGTCTTACACACCCGCAGTTTGGCAGCGATCTGCTGTTCTGCGTTTCCCCACTTCATCTCGCTCACATACCCTCACGCGCCGAGGTTTGGGCCTCCTGTTCCTTCCATCCGAGGGGCGGAAATTAACTTTGTCAGCCATTTGCATATTGAAAGAAGAGTGCTCTGGCTCTTTTAGTGGACACACATACGCGAACACAGGCAGACACGTATGCACTTTTGCAGGATGTTCCCTCACACAGACATTTGCAGAGCGTATCTGTCCTACCCTACTTTAACACATGCAGTTTTCCATTTCACACACCTCAGATGCCGTTCGATGCAAATTGTGAACTTGGTGTGAGAGTTAGCTGGCACGGCAATGAGCGGTCATGCTTAATGTCACAGCTCAGCGAGGATCGGCCAGGAACGTCGGCTCGGGAGAGTGAAATACAGCCCTTGTGGTGAGAAACGCAGTGCGGGCCTGAAAAAGAGCAGTGTTATTATTGTCCGGTTCGGCCGCTCGGTGTGTGAGTTTTGGCTGGCGTGGGTGTGAAAGTGCTGGAGGCTGGTGCTCTCCATGATTCCAGCCGTCCTCTTTCACAGGCCATCGACTGCGAATGTGAGGCTGCGCCAAAACACTCTTTCCTCAGACCTCTTATTGTCTCACGTTATTGCTCTGTGTGTCTCTTTTCCCTCTTTGAATTATTAAAGGTGTTTTTTTTGCGACCTTATTAAAGTGCGAGTACAATGCAGCATAGTAGCCATTCACATCAGATCTGACTCATTTCTACTAAAGTTACTTCCATTTTCTGAAAGCAGATGCGGCCAAATCTTCCAACACCTGGCCAAAGTTGACACGTGTGAGATTAATAGATCGTAGGCCAAATGTGTTCATTCAGATATGTTCCACTAGCCGTGCAGAGTTACACTTAAGATGGGAATTAAGGAATTGGTGTGCCTGCACTTTCTAAACTTTGACAGGTTTTGGCCTGCTGTTGTTTTTTGGTAAATTTTACAACCCTTACATAAATCGGAATGCGAATAACCACAATTTTCATTTCCTCTTTGCTTGTGCTACTTTTTTATTTAATCTTTCATTTTTTTAATCTTTGTATTTATTTATTTATTTATTTATTTAATAGTATTAAATATTATATTTAATTATATTTAATAATAATAATGATAATAATAATAATATCTTATTGCGTTAGATTTATATTTCTTTATTTAAAATAACTTAATACTTTTAATTTTAAGTTATACTTAAACAACAGTACTTGAAAAACAATGAGAATAAATAATAATAATAATAATAATCATATTTACTTCTTATATCAATAATATTATTATTAACTTTGCTGTGAATAGGCAGTTTGTGTTAGGTTTTGGTACATTTTAAAGGTTTGTCATTATTTACTCACCCTTATGTTTTTCCCATGGAACACAAAAGGTGAAAGGAGCATCAATGAACTATTCATTGATGATCTTGCATACTATTGTATATTGTACTTTATAGAAAACTAGTTTTGTGTTCCACAAAAGAAAGTCAAATGGGTTTGTAACAGCTTGAGGGTGGGTAATTGTTCTTTTTCTCTTTGATTCTAAATCACACGCTTAAGAAGTCTTTTTTGGTTTGTGATGTTTGTAGGAGCGTATTATCGAGCGTCTGAAGGAACAGAGGGATAGAGACGAGCGAGAGAAGAGCGAAGAACTGGACAGCAGCAAGAAAGAGCTCAAAGAGCTGAAAGAGAAAGTCAGCTTACTGCAGGGAGAGCTGTCCGATCGTGAGGTGAGAACTTGTTTTTGCATGAGCAAACTAATGCCAGTATTGTACGAAATTGATGTTTTTTCACAATTTACAGTGTTTTTGGAAAGATTTTCACTTTGTAGTGACATTAAAAAAAATGACAGAATTTTATTGTAGGAGTGAATCTAACCATATCTAGAGACCAAAATCTTGTCTACAACATAATTTATTGTTGATGAGCAAATAATAGTTCACTTAAAACAAAAATTTGCTGAAAACTTACTTACTCTCAGGTCATCCAAGATGTTGATGAGTTTGTTTCTTCATCAGAACAGATTTGGAGAAATGTAGCATTACATCACTTGCTCACCAGTGGATCCTTTGCAGTGAATGGGTGCCATCAGAATGAGAGTCAAACAGCTGATAAAAGCATCACAATAATCCACACGACTGTGAAGCGAAAGACATTCGGACTGTTGCTTCTGGCTGAAATACTTTATCCATAATAAGGCTTTCTCCAGTGAAATAATTGTCTCATCTGAATCAGGAGAGAAGTACAGATCAAGCACAGTTTATCGTCATTCTGACAGCACCCATTCACTGAAGAGGATCCATTGGTGAGAAAGTGATGTAATGTGAAATTTCTCCAAATCTGTTCAAATGAAGAAACAAAATCATCTGTATCTTGGATGTTCTGAGGGTGCAAATTTTCTTTTTTGGGTCAACTATTCCTTTAAACTGCAATGTCATCTTGCAGACATATGCTCAGATTTGTGTAATCTGTTTGCATATTTGTGAACAGAAGTTTGGGTTTGCGGTGTAAATATTGCAGTCATGAATTGTGGCCTGTACGCTCGACTAAAATCCACAACTAATCCTAACGATCCTCAACTAAATCTCTGCTATCAGGAGAACTGTAATTAAACGTTAAACTATTATTTTATGAATCAGTTGGATTTTTCTGTGAAATTTTTGCACATATTTGCAAAAGATTAGCCGGGATTGTTTCTGTATGATTCTATCTTGCATTTGTGAAAGCAAGTCTTGTAACAGGTTTTTGTACTGTGCAAACAAACATTCAACTGACCAACAAATCGCTCAGAGGTGGGCGTCTAGCCGACATCTTGTGCAATTTTGCATTCATAATGTTAGTTCAGATGGCGGTTTCGCATTTATAATGCAGTAATCCTCTATAATGTGTCAAGTGTGGATTAAAGAGGTTGAAACGGATCCCAGGCAGCATTAGAAGCATCTTCCTTAGATTGCACTATTGGACGAGTTGCTCAGGCTTGATAGAGACAGACTGATTTTGTAACTGTCCGCACAACCCCAGAGGAGCTGTAGTGATGAGAACAGACATGCTGGACCTGCAACACTGTCAGTCCTGCGTGTGTGTGTCTGTGTGTGTAGGACATGAAGATAAATGGCAGATTCTAAATGTGAGGGAACGGCCCCTCCCAGAGTGCAACTGCTCATTTCTCTTTCTGTCTTCAACTCTGCTCTGTTGTTCACTTTTTTGCCTTTTGCCTTCTATCCTTTTTCTCTATCTTCTTGCATTTTCTTGTATTTTGTCTAGCATTGCTCCAATAGCCCTTACATCAGTATAAAAGGAATAGTTGATCTATAAATTAAAGTTTGGTCATCGTTAACTCACATCATGCAGATCCAAACCTGCATGATTCACGAAAGGAGACATTTTAAACAACTGTTTTGGTTGCCGAAGCTTTCTGAAGATTTTAAGCTTTAAAAAGGACAAAAAAGCACCATAAGTGGTTCATGACAACATTATTTTAAAGCACATTTGCTCATATTCTTATTTTAATGTGTCCTGCATTTTATTTTTATTTCATTTCACTTCATTTCTTGACAAATAATCTTGCTTTCATTCAGACCAGTTTTGTGAACTGGATCATTTCAGTGCAAAGATCCAGTTCAAACTGGTGTGAATGATATGAACATTCAACTCAATGATCCAGTTGTAATGGATAAATTCTCCATCTACATTCCATGTAATAACAACAGTCATAAGGCTCTGTAGTAAATGATGACCAAATGACTGCATTTGCACTGTATATGTCCCGCGTCTTTCCCACAGCACTGGGGCTGTTTTATTATCCAGGTTATTCTTGTTTGCTGTGATCTCTGCATTCCTCTCTGCTGTCTGCCTCTAGAACATGGGCGATGCACATCCCCACCACTAAACCACTTCCTGTCTCACCCCCATACAGTAGTTTCTTCCTCTCATCTGTATCTTTCTCTTTCCCTTTCCATTTCCGTTTGCTTCCAAACGTCAGTAGAAATTCCTTAGCGTGTGAGTGAATTTCATGAAATCATGGTTGACACCAAAATCAAAAAGAAAAATAAGAAATTATATAATTATATTAAAATTATAAGATGTAGCCAAATTGGATGATTAAAATAATGACACGATACAAAACAACTTAATGACAATTAACCACAGTACCCTTCAAAAATTAGTATTTTTAATTGTTATTTTTTTACTGTATTACAGTAATACAGTGACATACAGTATCTAGTTTTTTTAAGATTAAATATAAAGTTTTTGTCTTTATTTATAGAGAACTATGGTGTCAAAGCAATACTTGTTTATTAATATTTGTTTATTTTAAGAAATACTTAGAGTAAATATAAATACTTTTATTCAGACACATTAAATTGAGCAAAATATTTTTTTGCTACAAATATTTTTAATAAAATTTATGTATCATCTATCAAAGGAATAAACAGTTATATATTAATAATAAATCATTAATATTTGTACTGTAATTTTGATTAAATGCAGCCTTTATGTGAGCATAAAAGACTTCAAAAACATAAACATTGTAAAACCAGTTACATTTTGAATGGTAGTTTATGGGTGTGTGTGTATAGGGAGTGAAAGTGGGATTTATTTTATTGTAGTAAAATATCATTTTATATTTATTTCTTTTGATTTAATTGTGCCCCAGACATCTTAACAGATTTTATGAGATCCACCCATGTCCATTTGCTGCACATAAAAAAGCAGAGCGTCGGTGTCCTGGATATTTGCGTTGGATCACAGCTGCTGTCCTGAGCTGCATGCGGAAACCTCCCATTGCTCAGCGTCCCTATATATCCCTCTCCTTGTTTTTCCTGCATTGTGTTGTTTCTGTGCTGTGACCTCTTCACTCCAAGCTCTTTCGGCCTCCCCTCCCGCGCTCTAATCATAAAGTATGGAGTCCAGCACATCCCATCATTCCCCTCTCCTGTTTTCTTTACCAACGCGAGAGAACGCGGAGCAGCAGTATGAACATTAAGTGTATATTTTGGTCCGCGGACTCCAGTCGAGTGTGAAATTGTGGGGCTCTCCGACTGAAAGCGGAAATGGCAGGAAAGGCCTCATGGATGGAGGGCTGCAGTTTTAACAGCGTGCCTGAGACTCTGCTTAAAAAAACAGAGAGCTGATGTACTGCATATGTGCAGAGGCCTGTACATAATAGCACACAATATTTGTAATATTACTATTGAGATGTAACAGCTACTGTAACTCTAAATCATCCTCCTGTTTCATATTTTATCACTTTATTCCTCATAAAAGCCTTTGTGACATTAAAGGAACAGTTCACCCAGGACTGGAGCTTTCCCTCGTCAAAAAGGATTCAAAAGCACCATAATAGTATCGTAAAGCAGTCCATATAACTAATAGCGCTATATTCAAAGCCTTCTGAATCCATATGATTGCTTTGGGTGAGAAATAAACCAAAATTCAAGCCACTGTGTCAGTGAGCTGAAATCAAACTGGATTATCTAATTTATGAACAAATCATTTAAAACTTGATCAAAAGATTCATTGAAAAATTTGACTCGATTTGATGATTTACTTAATGATTTGCTTACTTGCTCTAATGAACTCTTTATGAGCTCATCATGGGGAATGTCAATATTCTTTAGTGAATAACATGGAAAATTTAGGTCTGTTTGTCATATAAAACCAATGTATGATTTCAGAAGATTTAGAAAATAGTGTAGGAGACCTATGAGCCACAGTTATGGTGCTTTGGGATCCTTTTATAAACTGGAAAGCTCTAATCTCAATTTATTATCCAGTTACACCAAAGAAAGACAATCATGCTGATTTGGAACGACATGAGGGTGAATAAATGAGTTTTTAAATTCGAGTGAACTGTGTCTTTAAATGTTTTTGTTCCCAAACCAAGTCCAGTTTTTTTATCCAATGTGATCTAAGTAAATTAATTCCTTTCGATTGTGTGTTTGTATACAAATGTGCATCTCGGGGAAAAAAAGGACAAAAAACTGTCACATGGCAATTTTTCTTGGCTCTTCGTGCTTCCTGATGTTGAAATTGGCTCGAAACTGTCTGGCTGTGGTTCCAATCCGCATATTTACATGTGTTTGTGCTCAGGTTGTTTCAATGCAATCAGAGACTGTGGCATGACATTAACAAAGTCTCCTCCTGCTTCTTATTAGCCTTTCTCCCCCCCGCCCGAACCTGATCGTCTGCACTCAGAGGTAGATTGTTCAATAAGTGCTCTCTGATTTTACCTTCCTTTCCTTTACCCTCAGGGCTCTCTATTGGACCTGAAGGAGCATGCCTCGTCCCTGGCCTCCTCTGGACTGAAGAAGGACTCCAAGCTGAAGAGTCTCGAAATCGCTCTTGAGCAGAAGAAAGAGGAATGCACCAAACTTGATAGCCAACTCAAGAAGGTGAGTCAGACACTTGGAGGGAATTGAAGCATCACAGCTAGCAAATACACTGGGTCTCATCAGCTAAGCAGCCGAGAAAGCCTAACAAGCCATTACGGTGACTGGCACGCCGTTAGCGCTAAGCTGGCAACACTTAATACAATGACAATGAACTGAATGTTCGCTCAAGTACCTTTTACCTGTTGAGTTTTTCTCCAGACCCGAGCATGACTACGGTCAACATAGTCCCCTACCTTCAACGACAGCATCCTAAATTAAGCACAATCTTATACTTGACTCATTTGAAACACTTCAACTGCACAATTATGTTAACAGGCACTCAAATGCAAGTGAGAAATTATACTCAACAGTCGCTTAAAGTTCATTCCAACAGAGTCTGATCAAATACTATAGATATACAAAAGTGTCTGCAAAATGCATAAATATACAAAGACAGTGCATTCAAATACTTATGAATGGGAGAAAGTGCAATGCACCATATAGCAGAATAAATCCTGCCTTTTTAATAGAAGATACATGCTTTTTAACGCCATCAGAGCATAAGAAACAACATTTATGGGATCGTTCATGTCACATTTTGTTGCTAATTTGAAATACCTTATTTAATTGTGAGTGTGGAAATCAGATTTGGAAATTTCAGTATTTCCTTATTCAAATACATAGGACATGGTCTTGGATGCCTGAAATAGATGGCCACCAGGTGAACAGACTTTGCCTGAACGGGACTTTAGTCTGATGTTAGCATTTTGCTATTCTAATAAGCACATCACTTACACATGTTGTGTGAATTAGTCTAGTTTCATGTAGAGATAACTGTTTTTCTATCAATGTTTTAAAGTACTAAATGAAATAAGATTATTTATAGTACATTTACATATTGAGGGCTTTATTTTAGCTTAGGGAATTAGCAGTTTAAGAAAACTTTTCAGTGCATCTATGAAAACTTTTCTGAAATTTTGGTCACATTACACTATGTAAACTCTAGCATGCAGGTGCTATTATGCCTCACTTCTGTGTCTCATGTCATGGAAAATGCTATACATGTTCCCAATTAGGGCTGCATGATATTCCAAAAAACTGACATTGCAATATTTAGTTCTTTTGTCACACACACACACACACACACACACACACACACACACACACACATATATATAATATAATATAATATAATATAATATAATATAATATAATATAATATAATATAATATAACATAAAACAATGAACCTCTCAATGAACCTCTTTAATATAATATATATATATATTATATTATCTCATGATAGCTCATGATACAGTGCTTTTCAGAGAGTAAATGAACTA
>NC_056575.1:7821501-7830491 GCF_018340385.1 Cyprinus carpio
CTGATGGACCCCGACCTGATATTCAGAGACAGAAAAAAACACATTATTGATTGATGAACAACTGACGAATCTGCTCAGATGTTGTTCTTCTCACCGAGGCAGGTGATGGGACAGCTGTTGTATGGAGCTGCAGCTGTGAGTTGTGGGAGAGCTGCAGTTCCCCCCCAGATGAGCTTTCACTCCCCAGAGCACTGGAAGCCCGTCACACACTCATGACTGTGTTCAGGACTGGATGAAGAGGAGCCATAGAAGTTCAGCACAGAGCCACAGCCCCAGCTGTCTGCAGACCACAGAGGATTCAGTGAGACTCCAGGAGTCCAGCAGAACTCTCCTCCAGACCTGATGTTTAAAACTTCCACCTCCCCCTCCCCACTGTCTCTCTCCAGACAGCCGCACCAGACCATCATGAAGAGCTAGAGAGGAATCTGAGCGAAAGATCTGACATTTTACTAAAATACACTGCAAATGTGTTAAAGACCACATCAGAGGAACATTTATATAATAAATATGCTTTATATCATATCATATATAAAAGTAAGTTCGAAACTAAATGACACAAGCATTAATCTTCAGTCTGAATTGTATGGGGAATAAATACAGTTAGTTGTATAAGATTAAGTTTTCCATTAGCATAATGTCAGTAAAATGTTACAGTACTATGGACTCACAAGAGCAGATGACTCCAACATCTCGACTATGAGAACATTCAGCTCCGAACCCATGAAGAGATGAAACATTCTGAGAGTTTTGTTTCATTCCCGTCACAATCAAAACACCATCAGCCCTGATTTCAGCACTTCCCTCTCCAAACCAGTCTGATCCCACAACAGACACAGCAATCCCACAATTCAGCTGTCTACAGAGGACACTGGCAGCTCTCATATCCCAGCATGCATCACACACTGTTCCCGAATCATTGAGGAACTGAAGCTCTACTCTTCCAGAACAAGAGTCTGAACCGTTTACCAGCCTGAGATCAGTGTAACCTGGAGAAAGAACACAGAGCTGACTGAGATTCTAAGTAAGAGAACAGAGATAATCTGAGTAATAGTCAAGTTCTTAGTTTCTGTTTTAATACAGTCACAGCAGAGTTATAATGATGTACTGATCATGTATGTTACATTAGGTAGTAAAAAATTTAGCCTGATGGCAAATGGATTTGTTAAATACAGTCAATAGGAGCTAAAACACATTTAATACCAGAACATATCATATCCAACATCATTTTCATGGGAACATATCAGTCCGACATTTTAAATTTTTATTGTGAGTTTGATGATGGACAGCGTTCTATGTGTGATTCGTCTCCTCTGCACTGAATCTCTTTTTATCCACATCTGAGCGTCTCCTTTACCAAAAGCAGCTGCTCCCAGCACCTGTACAGGAGCCCCACAGTTCAGCTCTCTACACACAACCCTCTGCATCCTGCTGGTCAAAGGCAGCGTCACACACTGAACCCCATCCACCTACAAGAAGCATCTCCACTCTTCCAGAGCACAGGTGAAACCTCCCAAGTCGAAGTCTTGACCTTCCCGTAGTTTTGAAGTTTCTAATTTTATTTACACAACATAGAACACCATCTGATCACTATGATTATGCGATACAGACATAAAACAAGAAGCAAATACTTTAATTTTTAAAAGGATGGAAAATCAGTAGTTTAGACCATAAAAAATATTCAATAATTTTTTATGAATTGCTCTGAAAACAAATTACACACAATTATGAAGCATATCAATATGTTTATGGATGAAAGTCTGATCAGTGATGTATTAACAGGGTGATGTATGGAGCAGCTCACCTGAGCATCTGACTCCAGCATCTTCATCATGACCACAGTTATGAGAACCCCATCCTCTTGATCGACAGTCCTTCAGTGTGGTCTCTGATCCGCTACAGGCCACATAACTCATCCAGATTGGTCCTGATCCTTGTCCAAAACGAGCCCTATCCAGAGCCTCTACAGCTGCTCCACATCCCAGCTCTCTACACACCACTGCAGCATCAGTCATATCCCAGTCATCATCACACACTGTTCCCCACTGACCATTATGATGAACCTCCACTCTACCACTGCAGGGACTGTTACCACCAACCAACCTAACAGTCTCAAAATCTGTACATGAAAGAAGAGAGAAAGAGATTTAAACCACATTAGTATTAAGAAAAGCCTACAATCACCAGTCAGAATCAGCTCTGGAAACACCACTGCAAAAAATAAAATATAAAGTTAGTAAATTCAAACTGGACAGTTAAAGCTGGATAAGAGAATATTACAAATAATCTTATCATTAAATTGATTGACTGTAAAAGCTCAAATCCTTCATAAAATGAATTCATAATTAAATTGTCTAGTATCACTAAATCTTGTTTTCTAAATATTGCACAGGCCTCTATTCACTTTCTAATTGTATGAGCCATCATAAAGTATTAAAGCTCATTTAAAGTTAAACTCTTTACTGTCCTATTTGTGTACTTACCAGATGTGGTTAGAGTGATTACAGTGGAGAGAGTAAAACATCCAGTGTCAGGACATCCCTCCATCTTCTTCTGCTCGATCACACATCTGTTTAACTGTCAGCACAAGTTTCTCCTCTGCTCCCTCAAACACACTGAAGAAACTGGCTCCTGTCAGCCCCCTAAAGAGAGAGAGAGAGAGACTCACAGCTGCCAATGACACTCACTGTTACCTTATTAGACACAACAGAGGAAATCATCAAACACAATCAGTGACAAAAATCAGAGAGCAGCATTTTTATTTTCTCCATATATATCAAATAAAGTGTGAGCGCTGATGAGCGGGACTCCTCCTCCAGCGTGAAGAGACACTTCACTGAGGACAGACTCGTGTCAGTCATAAGTCAGTGTGGAGATAAAGGTCACACTAAACTTAAAGCAGATTGATACAGAAACACTGCAGCTTATATTCAGCATCAAAACCTGAACCTGAACACAGCAGACACAAGCACTGATGACTGATTTCTCACTTACTGAAACTTTATTTTAAAATAGTTGATTTGTGCTATAAATTTATAAATTAGAATAAATTGAGCAGTTTAAATTTATTTTTAGAAACAAAAGTGCATAATATTAGGTGGATTTTACTTCATCATTATGATGTTCTAATCAAGAGCACAATAAACAGTGTGTTAATATATTATCAGATGAACTGGACTGATTGTGTTCAACAGCAGAAGGCTATTCAGACAAGATATGTAATTAAAAATTGTTTTCTGTTCTAAAGATACCAATTTGCCATCATATCAACACATTTGTATGTGTCCAGCAGATGGTAGCAAAGCTCTTATTATAAAGAGGACCAGACAATTCTTGTCCTTGTGTCACCACATGAGGGAGCTTCTCACTTTTTTCCAGACAAAAAAAAAAAAAATGTATTTAATTTAGAATAGAGCATTCAATTTATTCATTTCAGCTACAAATCTAATTTATTTCACGTACAGCTCATTTCACAGCACATTCATTTGACTATTTATCTGCTGCTATAATATATTCTAACACTCAGAATGATGAAAAAATAAAAAATAAAAATAAAAAAGTTGCGCTCGGCTTAGAGGATACTTATCTACAATCAACCGAAACGAACCTGCAGCTCCATACTGTCCTGTCAGCAGTGAGAAGCTGGAATGTTGTGTGCAGCTTTGAATGACTCGGTACTGCAGGTAAGGGCAATTTCCGACCAAAAAAATATTAAAAGAATCATAAATTAGCAGGACCTTACCATGTTTTCATGTATAAACTGCAGCATTTGTGTAGATTAAATTGCTGTGACCGTCACACAACAGGCAACTGTACTGGTTTTATATTGATGGAGAAAACATGATCTGTACTGGGTTCTAATGTTTAAACAAGTCATAAGTCATACGTTGTAAAAGTTATTATAAAGTGATTCATATGGATTATAGTCGAGATGTATTTTAAACGTGTTACAGGTTGCTGAATTACACATAACTAAACACTTATACAGCCTCATAAATGATGCATATAAAGGTAAATTGCCCATCAGACAAACAATATGCATATTTATTTACTGGTTAAAAACACACTTTATCACATATTAATAATGTTATATAATAACTTATTTTAATTATTATTTATAAGTTAGAATTTATTTATTTATTCAGCATTTATCAAAACTAACAATCTCTAGTGCTTGCTGCAGCGATGCTGAGGGCTGTTAAATCACTCACGGTCATTTGGTCAATGTTTAGGATGTCTTCAACTGTCACTGTGGTTGTGCTTTTATAAGGTAAGATCTTAAATTTGATTTCAGGGTTTGTGTGTAATGTCTTATTGAAATACAAAAAAAGTTCTTGGAAAATTTATTTTTATTGATATTAACAAGGGATAGGCAATTGTGGGCCAAAAATACAAAACTCTCAAAGGGTTAAAAGTTTTAATACAAAAAAAGAAGGGGTGTGGTGTGGGGGGGGGGGGGTGGTGGTTATAAAAACCTGAGTTTTAACATATCAATAACAATATCACTCAAACTTTGTTCAATTTGTTGAACCGAGGCAGGGGATGATCACTGAGACCAATGCCCCACTTCTTTGTTTGACTCCTCCTCCACATCATCATAATCTGTTATTAAATACAAATATTAGATCAGGTCAAATGCTGTTACTGGATGAATATTTTAAAGTCTTAAACGTGGAAAATATTACTAAATTAAATAAAGATATCAATATAATGAGAACAAAAGTGTTATAATAACTTACCCAACGGGTTTCTCAACATCTTCACTGACACTCATCACATCATCATACTCCTCCTGAACTCTCTCTGATCAAGAATGACAGAAAAACATGTCCTATATCAGTTTATAAAACCACTTCATCTCATTTGAAGGATCCCTTTTCCCTTAAAGTGACTTGATTAAACAGAACACATGTCTGAGGCCTAGTCCACACTACACTGGTGTTTTTATAAAACAGGAGTTTTTCCTCCGTTACATATAAATATTTAAATTAATTTATTTTATATATATATATAATATATATATATATTATATATAAGATATATATATATATACATATAAATGTGGCGATATAACCCTGACAATACCACATCAAAATACAAAAACAAACACTATGAAGTGCTGTCAAGAGATTAGTCAAAGTTGCCAAACCAACAGGTGGCGATATAACCCTGACAATAAAGCCTTGTTGGCCAATTAGAAGCCTGACAAAAGTGTGCACTGCTACATCACAAGCTAAAATCTCAGTTGCTACACAACACTGCAATCACAGTTTCTGAAAATCTTCACCTTGGCAGGATTTTTTAAAAAGGTTCGCTTTAAGTGACCTGATACTGTGTTTGCGTGTGTATGAACGGCCAAACCACACAGAAACAGCTGCAGTTTTGATAATACTCGTGTTCATGTGGACAGGGCCTGATACTTGTTACATGTTTCCTGTGTGTTTTCTGCCCTTGTCTGCTGTGTGCCTTGTTTGTCTCCATTGTTAACCTCATTAGTTGCCATATCCACTCATTTGACCACACCCATCTGCTTGTTAGTTCCCATAGTAACCCATTGTTCCCTTTTGTTCTCCAGTGTATCCACCTTATTTTTTCAGTCATTTGTAAATTTTATGTGTGCTTCCGGTCTCATCCGCTTCCAGCTATTTTTAGCTGTATAAAACAGCTCGTTTTGCTGCTTGATATTGCAAACTGATGTGTTTTACCTTATTATTTTAATGTATTATCTTAATTATGAACACATTGGTTTGTAGTGCATAAAATTTTACCATTTACTGCACATTGTTATTTTTCTCGTTATTTCCCTACAGCGACTAGTGAACCAGAAGTCTCACACATTCACAGAAAACGACTTACTTCTGTGTTTAAAAATAAGGTGGATAAATGGCCCTTGTGTTTCCCTTGTGCTTTGTCAGCTGTTGAATGTATTGGTGCTTGTTTTGCCTGTTTCTCTTCCGTGTGTTACTTCTATAAACTCCTGCAGTTAGATCCTGATCGTTCACCAGCTTTCTCCAGCACATCACAATACTCATGTAAATATGTGAAGGGTGATTAAAAAAATGTAGTTCTGTGCATCTCACCTGTTACCCCTTGAGAGCTCGGTCTATTAATGATGACATCATCATAATTATCTGGTGTGTTCACTACACGTGCAAATAGGAGTCAATTTAAGTGTAAACCCAAAAACCCCATTAAGGCAGTAATTTAAAATATTATCTGAAATGATCTTGATTGTAAAGTGAATATTATAAAAAAAAAAGGTTTGATAAGTCAAAACAACAACCTTTTTGATAAATGTACTGTAATATTTAAATTCATGACATCATCCTAGCTCTCAGGTATGTCTTCTACAAATTCACACATTCATCACAGAAACACATTCATTACATTCAGAACAAATTTGAAACATCTATCTTAAATGTACTGTAATATTTAAATTTAAAAGGTTGTTGTTGAGAATAACAGAGTGACCACCTGTCTCACGATCTGGTTTCAGTCCATCATGTGATGACATCATCATAGTATCCCGGTGTGATTTCCTTCACCATCTCTTCTGCATCAACACACAATATGTTCAGATACAAAAACCAAGAATTTATTTATGTTGTGCAGGTCATAAGACTGAAAAATGTATTATACGTCATCTGGCAATGAATCATGTGATCAATTTAAAAGGTCCTGACCTTTTAGGCCACTGCCATTGTGACATCATCATAATATGCAGTATTGAACTCTTTTTGCTAAAAACAGAGAGCAGACTGTTAATATACAAAGGAGACAGCAGCATCTGAAATAGTATTGAGTCATTTATCAAATATAATATAAATTACTAGTTTACAATTATATATTTTTTTTTTTTTTTCGTAAATATGTGGAATGATTATGTGCTTCAGCTCTCTAACCTGAGAGAAGCTCATCAGCATCTTCATACCCAGAATGCAGTTCTTCAGAGATGAGACTCCCTGTTAAAGAAAAGCAGAACAGTCAGAAACATGTTCATCATAACAAACAGACTGAATCCTCATTTCCTTTCGATTATAAAACATTGTGTTAGTGACAACACAACAAATTACTTCATTACTTAACACAATTACTTTATTATTTAAAGCATTCAAGAAATAAATCCCATGGTGTTTAGGCCTGTTAGCAAACATATGAACCCATTTCTTACTGCCTTCCAGAAATATACACCAGAAGAGACAAACACACACACACCCGCTGTATCTACTGTACATGTACAAAACATATAAGTCCCTGCTTATGATCCTCTAAGTCAATACACACAGGAAAGACGCTGATGGCACACACACACACACACCCACACACACACACTCTCCTATCTTTCACACACACACACACACACACACACACACACATGCACCTGCAGCTCTGTGGTTTTCTGTCAGGAATTCTGTGGTTTGAAGCAGGAGGTTTAACAGGACTAATAATAGATGAACATCAACTGTCTGACAGACTCTTATTAATGGTATTAAATGAGATTGATGGCTCATGTCTCACCCCTCTGAGTGAAGTGATTGTGTCTGTGCTGAATCTCCTCATAAACGGCCTCAGACATCATCCTGTGTCTCCTCTCAGAGAGAGCTGTGAGTGTAGACAGACAAACCTGCTGTCAGTTCACAAACATGACTGATCAGACACTGAATAAGACACAATATGACAGTCTCTGGATCTCTCCTACCTCTCCTCATCACTCTGTTCTGCTGAATCAGTATAAGCAGTGGAACTAAGAGCAGTAAGAGCACAACTCCCAGAACAATCACAAGCACTGGGGGAGGCGCTGGTGGAGGAGTTTGTGGAGGAGCAACTGATGTTGAGCGCACTGGAGGAGAAACTGGAGGAGAAACTGATGTTGTTGTGGCAGGAGTAGTGGATACTGTCACATCTGACAAGTCTGTCAGAACACAATAATAATCATGCAAATGACTGATTAAACACTCAACTTTTATTAGCACTAAAATTTTCAAAAAATCTTACTGTGACCTTCACAGTTGAGTCTAACAAGCTTCTTGCAGGAGCAGTCAGTGTGGTTATTCAGGGAGAGAGGACAGTCCCACAGGTGAATCTCATTCCCTCTGCACTCGACTTTGTTCATCCACACAACACCTTCACCAGCACCAAATGTTGAATTCCCATCAGCCCTCAGTGCTGCTCCACAACCCAGCTGCCTGCAGACCACCTGAGCATCGCTGATGTCCCACTGATCATCACAGACTGAGCCCCACACAGCGTTATGATACACCTCCAGCCTCCCAGAGCACCAGCCCTCCCCTCCACGCAGTCTGAGAGGAAGATGATCTAAAACACACACATCAACCACTGACCAGCTTCAGCACAACATTTACAACAAAACACACACTGAACCAAGATGGCTTTAAATGTATGATTGGACTTCTTGTTCTTGTTTGAATGTACATTATTTCAACGATATATTTGGAAAATAAGGCTTACATTAACTAAAATTAAATATATATATATATATATATAGTCAAAAACTTACCTGAACACTGTCTCTTGAGAAGATATTGTGATAAAAAAATGTCAAACACACCCAGAAGACACCTCATTATCCTCCCCCTTATAATAAAAAAACAAGAAAAAACTGAACATTAGGACACAAGGGACAAAAACATCATTCAGTGAAGCATATCAGTGTGAAAACATATAATTTAAGCCTCACAAATAATATTATGCTCTTTCCAACAGCTAAAATTAGCTTTTCTTAAACATTAGTTTACTCATGACATATAAACGTGTTTAAAGAAACATGACTACTGAGACCATTTTACATCATTTAAATAATCATCCATGAGCCGTGATTTGGCCATTATTCTTATCAAAGCATTCTTTCCCAGGGGAAGATGGACACTGCCACAGACTAGGAATCATGTGGCGACCACTCACTTTTACAGCCGCTTACGAGCTGATTATAGCTTGTTGAAAGAATAGATAAACCACCAGATTTTCCACAGTTC
>NC_056575.1:7830626-7830913 GCF_018340385.1 Cyprinus carpio
TCAAGGGAAGCAATCTGACAATAGGAAGTGTGAGTAGAGTGAAAAGAAAAACAGAAAGAAAAGAAAAAAAAGAGAAAAATAAACCCCCTACTTTCTTTTGAGTCTAAACGTGACTGTTAATATATTGTATGGAGCGAAACTGAGTTTGTACATTAATGAAAGTAGTTTTTATTTCTCTGTCCTACCGGGAAAGCTTTTGATATTCGTGCGAATAAGTGATTAAGTTTGATTAGATATGTGGTACGCCAAATGTGTGATGCTGTGTTTTATTTAAACATATCCTTTTT